>NW_026869338.1:1908031-2038259 GCF_020745735.1 Hemiscyllium ocellatum
CCCCCTCAAGCCAATCACCACTCTTTTGACACAGGGACACAGTTAGAAACAGATATAGGCCATTCGAAACTCAAACCTTTCCACATTTCCTTTAACAACTGACAATCAAATACTTACCAAATTTAGCCTCAACTGAGGTTAGATGAATTCCAGATACCATAAGCTCACAAGAGTGTAGGAAATTGGAACATAGAACAGTGCAGCATAGCACAGTCCTTCAGCCTTCGATGTTGTGTCAACCTTTTATCCTAGTCTAAGACTAATCTAAACTTCATACCCTTCATTTAATTATCATCCATGTGTCTATCCAAGAGTTGCTTGAATGTCCCTAATGTATATTATTCTACTACCACCGCTGGCTGTGCATTCCATGCACCTACCACTATCTGTAGAAAAAAAATACTGTCTCTGGCATCTCCTCTCAGCCTTGCTCGAAATTATGCTCTCTGCGTGATAGCCATTTCCACACACTTAAAACGTCTCCAGTTTTCCACTCCATCTATGCCTAATCATTTTGCACACCTATATTATGTAGCTCTCATCCTTCCTCACTCCTATGAGAAAACCCTAACTCCCTTAGAAATTCTGCCCTTCTGCACAGGCAACATCCTGGTAAATCCTGTCTGCACCCTCTGGAAAGTATCCAATTTCTTTCCGTAATGGTGCGACCAGAATACTTCAACACAATACTTCATGTGTGGTCTAACCAGGGCGTTATAGAGCTATAGCATAATCTCTCGGCTCTTAAACTCAATTTCTCTGTTCACGAAAACCCACTCACCATGCTTCTCTTAATACCCCTATCAACTTGAATGGCAACTTGTAGGTACCTAAGGACGTGGAGCCTAAGATCCGTCTGTTCCTCCATACTGCCAAGAATGCTAATCTGAATATGAACTCGATCTTCCAAAATGAATCACTTCAGAAAATAGGAAATTGGAGCTGAATTAAGCCATTTAGCCAATCGGATCTGCTGTGCCGTTTGAATACGGGTGAAACGTTTCTCAGCCACATTCTTCTGCCTTCGCCAACTGATCAAATGGTTCCCTTATTAATGAATAACGTATTTATCTCTATCTTAAATAAATTACTTTTTCTGTCTGCAGGAATATGCATGTCTTAGTGTGTAAGTGTTGTGCGTTTAATGTGTCTATGTATGTTTGTGTGTATCTCTGTCTGCATCGCTGTTAAACGTGATCTTTGAAGATTTTGGGGTAAATCCACTGAAATTGACACCAACACCCTCCCCCTTCCTCCATCTCTACTGCCTGTCAATTTTAAGTGTAGAGCCATAAAATACCACCCTCCGCTGCCCTACCCTGGCTAAATGTCAGATTTTATTCTCTCTCAGATGACATCAAATTCTGTAAATCTCTCAGATTGCACGGCTGCTTGGGTTTTCAAATAACGCCTGATTAAGCACAGAGCACTATCGTCTGTTACCTAGTGATATTGTTCTTGAGATATTAACAACATCATTGGGTCAGTTTCAGGACTTTTCAATCTTTTCTCACCTATAATTCGTAAGAGTGCATAACAAAAGATTTCAAGTTAAAGAACGTGTAATAAATGCATTACATCAAATTATAAATGTTTCAGTCGACCTTCATTGAATGCAGTTGCAGTGGAAATACTCTTTATTGCGTACACTCCGTGTCACGAATAATCTTCAAATACAAATCACTTCCACGTTGTAGAAGGAGCACAGACATTACTCTAGATGAGCATTCTCCACTCTTAGGGTCCTCAGTACAATTACGATACTCCCTATATCTGCCTATATGTGTGTGTGGTGACGGTGCTGTCAGTTTGAATGGTGCTGTGAGCTGGCTCCCGCCCAGACTGAAACTCTGATGTGAGAAAGTGAGGTCTGCAGATGCTGGAGATCACAGTGCTGGAAAAGTTCAGCAGGTCAGGCAGCTTTCGAGGAGCAGGAAAGTTAACGTTTTGGGCTAGAGCACTTCACCAGGAATGCCGTCGATGTAGTAGACTGTGAAGGCCAACTGAAGAGGCATTGCTTCACTTTGAACACCACAGAGGCTGATATATCCGCTATGCACATGGATACACACAGAGACACGCAGGTACACACAGAGGCGAATACAGACACGCAAAGACACACATTATTGATTATAGATACACACACAAAAAAGAACTGACGCAGTAACACAGATACTAATACAGACATACAGAGACACATACCGATATACTGATATGCATGCACACATAGAAACACTACCATCAATACAAACATATTATACACACGCTTACACATTGATGTTGATACAGACATCGAGAGTTTGCCAGTATTTACTTTTCGCGTGGTGACATTCCCAATATTTCACTTGCTCTGTGTGGGGTGTGTTAATATTTCTGTTGCATTGCAGGAGATCATCTGCACCCTCTCTATAGCTTCCACATTTTTCTATGACAAGGCGACCCGAACTGAACACAATGTTCTATGTGTTATGTTACCTCACGGCGATGAACCCTTCCGCTAATTAAAGCAAACAGCGAGAAAGGCTCAACTCGCAACGTAAGCTGTTAAAGTACGAGTGCCAAATCTTAAACTTCACTCTTTAAGTATAAATAATTTCAATGTATTCCTTAACTGTAAAAGTGAACATTGAACAACAGCTATTCAAAACTCCAGCCCCTCTTTCTCTGAACTGGTTGGTATTTGCCTCCAACTTTATAACAACATAATGTTCCAATAAGAAAAACCCGTATTAAAATTGCATCAACTTAATTTCAAAACTACACAGCATCGGTCATCTCCAGTGTCCTCTTTCTTTCAGCTGAAGATCTTCCTGGGTTGTCTTCTGAATTTTAGTGCAAGGATGTTTCATACAAAAACGGTATCTTTGTCAGAGAGAGTTTTGCATGGCCGTCTCTCTCTAGATGGCAGTTACTCTCAGCCCAACTAGCGAACTGCCTGCCTCTTTTATGCCACTCAATATTTGATCATCTCATTGGTTAGATGTTAGAAAACAATAAATTCAAAATCGATTGACATTTATGTCCGAGGGCATAATTTAAACTAAATGGTTAAATTCGAATTGTTGTCAATCAGCAACCAAAACTCAAGGTATCTGTTTCACAGCCAAACGTTGCTTGCTTTATATTTTCCAGTATACTCTGGGCCTGCTCGCTGGTCATACGAAGGTGCTTGCAAGCTCTCAGTGCAGAACAACATTCACTCTCTCATAAAAGGTACTATAAACACCTTCAACTTCATAACAGTGGTTTATTCTGAGCTTTACAGAGCTGGAGCATAATCTCACAACTCTGAAACTCAGTTCTGTAGTTTGTGAAAGCCAACACAGTATACACTTTCTTAACAACCACATCAAACTGTGTCAAGATTAGTGTGGTGTTGGAAAAGCACAGCAGGTCAGGCAGCATCCGAGGTGCGGGGAAATTGATGTTTCGAGCAGAAGCCCTTCATCAGATGATGAAGAGCTTCTGCTTGAAACGTCGATTTTCCTGCTCCTCGGATGCTGCGTGACCTGCTGTGCTTTCCAGCACCACCCTAATCTTGACTCTGATATCCAGTACCTGCAGTCCTCGCTTTTGCCGATTTACCGTCAACCTGGGTGGTAACTGTGAGAGATCTCTGGACATGGACCCCAAGATCCCTCTGTTCCTCCGCACTGCCAAGAATACTGCCTTTAGCCCAATATTCTACATTCAAATTCGACCCTCCAAAGTGAATGACTTCACATTTTTCCAACTTTAACTTAATCTGCTTCTCATCAGCTCAGTTCTGAATCCTGTCAATATTCCATTGCAACTTACAACATACCTCACCATTACCCAGAACTCCATCAACCTTTGTGTTTTCGGCAAACGTACAAATTCGCACGTCCACTTCCTCATCCAAGCCATTAGTAAAAATCGTAAAGAGCAGAAGTCCTAAAACTGATTCTGCGGGACACCATTAATCACATAGCTCCAGACTAAATGCTTTCTATCTAATGCCAAACTCAGTCTTCTATGGGCCAGGAATTGTGTATCCAGACAACCAGATTTCCCTGCATCCCATGCCTACTTACTTTCTGAATGAGCCTACTGTGGGTAACTTTATCAAACGTCTTGCTAAATCTATATACACCACATCCATTGATCTACCTTCAGAAATGTGTTTTGTCACATCCTCAAATGATTCAAAAAGATTCGTGAGCCATGACCTGCCCCTCACAAAGGCATTCTGACTATCTCTATCAAGTGATTTTTTTTCCACGTAATCATAAATCATGTCTCTCAAAATCCTCTCCAATTCTTTGTCCACCACTGTCGTGAGACTGCTTAGTCTATAATTCCCAAGACTATCCCTATTCCATTACTTGAACAAGGGAATAACATTTGCCAACCTCTTTTCATTGGCCTGAATCCAGTGGACAGTGAGGACGCAAAGATTATTGCCGAACGCGCAGCAATCTCTTCTCTCGTTTACTGTAGAATACTTATATTCTGTTTGGCCAAGGAGAATTATCTATACTTGTGTTTCTCAAATTTTTCGTCACATCCTCCTGTTCTAGCATATCAGCCTGTTTCACGCTCTCCCCATAAAGGTCAATGCCCCTCTCAGTAGTGAATACTGAAGCAAAGCATTCATGAATGACCTCCCCGACCTCTTCCAAATCATGACGCAAATTGACTCCACAATCTTGGATGAGCCCTACCCTCACTCTGACCATCCTCTTGTTCCTGACATACGCGTAGAACATCTTCGCTTTTACCCACCAAAACTTTTTCATGCCCGCTTCTTGCTCTCCTAGGTTCATTCTTCAGTTCTTTCCTGGTTAACTTGTAACCCTCTAGAGCACTGTCTGATCCTTGCCTCCTCAACCTTAAGAAAACTTCCTTCTCCCTTTTGACTAGATATTCTATATCTCTTGGCACAATGGAAGTATGAAGCTGTAAATGGAAGGGAGCTACATATCCTTTCACTTCCAGCATGGGCTGCAAGTTTCCCCACACCGGGCAGTGATCTAACACAATGTTACTGAACAATGTACTAGGTTGATGTACACAGCTCTACATACTGGGAGGGTAACTGCTCCTGGTTTTCAGATCAATGCACTGGGGTGATGCACAAAGTTCTACATGCTGGGAGGGTAACTGCTCCTGGTTTACAGATCAATGCACTCTGGGGTGTATGCAGCTGTACATGCTGCGAGGGTAAGTGCTCCAGCTTTAGAGCAATTCACTGTTATACACTGCACAGCTCCGGACGGACTGTTGTGGTCTGCACTGTCTGTACAGAGTACTGGGTTGTATTGAGCAGTACTCTAGCCTGGTCTGCAGTGTGTTCCATGCTAAACGGATGTCTCCTCTGTATTATCGTGTCTGATTCTGTGTGGTGGATTGGGCATCTGATATAATTGACCATTTGGGCTTATCTCTCAGCATATTTATTTTATGTTATTATTCTTGTTATTGGCTGCCGTCCCCAAAGTCCGATGTCTCCAGCTAGCCCTATTTCGCTTAGAAGATCCCCGTTGATTCGATATTTAAGTGAAGTAATCATCTAATTATAACATGAATATACGTCCTTCTATACCTTAACCTATCAGTTGGTGCTCATATCCCTGAATTCCCATGGACATCATTATCAAGCTCAGAAACAATTGCAAGATGTATGGCTTAAGCTCTACTGTATGTTCCGGCTGTGGGTCCCAAATGGCTCCTTAGTGTATCAAGAGCTGGCATTGTGAAGCCGTGTTTGTTCAGAATTCTTCCTCCCATGGGGCATCTAGGACACCAGACACAATGCTTACGGTTACACAAAGGCCTGACCAAAATAGCCAAAATGTCTGCGCCTACATGGTTCAAAAAGGACTGCCACGTCTGATGAAAAAGTTCAATTTTCTGGTGCATGATAATTGAAAGGAAGAACAGGGGGATGTGCTTCATAACTAACCAACACAAGCCCGAGATTCCTGGGGATGGCCGACACCCATCTCATCAGAATGTTCTTTCTAGCACAAAATGAAAGAATACTAAAGAATTTCTTCCCAAAGATGGGTGATCTGCCAACCCAAGAGGCGGGATATCAGATCTAGCTTGACATCGGTTCCCAAGACCCCCTTCCAAAACACTTGCTATCGGGCCCTAATAGCTACGAGGTTAGTGGCATGACCATAAACAATGAGTATGCAAACCCACATCTGTTTTACATTTGGCCACGCTGGGGACGCTCCTTTCTTAAATTTGGCAAGCCACTCCGATGCCAAATAAACCATGTGGAGTCCATTCAGTTGCATAGCTTGCGTCCCATTGCAAATTGAAATCTTCCAGACATTCTTCCAAATATCTGCCCACTCCTCTGTTGAAGATTCCACCCCCAATTGCTGAACGCAAATTCCACACAGCTGCTCGATGACCGTTGAGACACTACCACCTATCAAATGCTCGAGAGTGCTGACCGAGAGAGTTCCCGTGGACTGAAGCACTTTCACCTCCATATTCGACTTATGGGGACTAACCATTAATGTAGTTTTTTTCTGTATAACATCCCTAATCTCATAGATAGCGCATATTTATGGCTCAGCTGCTCGAAAGACGTCATGCCCACCCCGTCAATTAAGTCTCCCAAACAAAAAAGTCCTCTGGACTCCCAGAGCCAAAAGCCAGAATCCATCAATCCTACAATGGGAGTAAAAGGGGAAGTGTTTTTTTTTGTAAATTGCCCTCACTTTGTTGCATCATTCTCCACGCTTTAACTGTGTTAAGGACAGTTGGATTTCTGCAATGATCCATAACAGCCCGCAGCTTGTCCATGAACAACAGATTAATGAGGGAGCATTTTGCCTGGGAGGCATTGATGTCCAACCACATTGACCGCGGGTCTTGGCAAATCAAATCAGGCAAATCGGCTAGGAGGGAACTCAATTGGTATTTGTTAAAGTGTGTAAAATCCACATCCCTCAGCTCCCACGGAAACTGCAATTGGGTGAGCTCCATAAGAGGCCGTCTGTGATCACAAATAAAACATTCAAGCCGACTGTAAAGCTCCGTATAGGCTGCCTGGGCAGTATCAAAAGGTGCATTTGCTTGGAATTAAATAAACGGAGGAACACATTCATTTTGACCGGAGATATAGAATGATCCTCCCAGTGCTGAAGGTCCTGCCTTATGTTCTCGAGCAACTGCAGGAAAATAGCTTTATCTAATTGATTGAAGGCTGGAGTGATAAAAAATGCCTAAATACAGGAAACCTCGCTCTGACCATTTGAAAGGGAATCGGATTCCACCTCCAAGATCGGGTACTCGAATAAGACCCAGTCAGGCATGGTCTCCGATTTTATAAAATTATTTTTATACCCCAAGAAAGATCCAAATACATTAATCACTTGGGGCACAGATATCATCGAGTTAGTTAGAAAGAGAAGAACGTCATCTGCATAAAGTGTGATCTTATACCATCCTGGTCCTACCTCCAGGGCAGTAATATTGTGGTCCCTCCGGATGGGCTCTGCCAACGGCTCAATCACCATTGTAAATAGTAACGGTGAAAGGGGGCACCCTTGACGGCTGACTCTGCCATTGTCACCCGAGGAGAAAGTGAGGACTGCAGATGCTCGAGATCAGAGCTGAAAATGTGTTGCTGGAAAAGCGCAGCAGGTCAGGCAGCATCCAAGAAGCAGGAGAATCGACGTTTCAGACATGAGCCCTTCTTCAGGGCTAAAGAAGGGCTCATGCCCGAAACGTCGATTCTCCTGCTCCTTGGATGCTGCCTGACCTGCTGCGCTTTTTCCATCAACACATTTTCAATACTGTCACCCACCCGGCAAAAGCATATCCAAGGCCAAACCATTCCAGGACATAATAGAGGTACGGCCACTCCACCTGGTCAAATGTTTTCTCTGCATCCACTACCAAGCCTGGAATCGACCCTTGCTGGCACACCTGAACCATATTAGCACTCTTCTATTATTATTAGTTGACCTGTGATCCCTAATAAAACTTATCTGGTCCTATTTCACAATGAAGGGCAAGACCTTCTCTAGCTTCAATGGCAGCATTTTCACAAAAATATATTAGTCCACATTTAATAATGATAAAGGCTTTTATCAAGTGCAATCCTCGGGAGAATAAAACAAATATCTCCTTCTCTCGGAGAGGATGGGAGGCAGGCCTGACTGTATGAAGAATTGTACATATCCAACATTGGCCCAGTCAGCATGTCTACGAACCCCCTTTAATTCTCACTCTAAAATCCATCTGGGCCCGGTGATTTTCCACTCTGGAGCTGCCTCACGGTCTCCTGCATTTCTTGGCATGTCAGAGGGGCATTTGAAAGAGACACCTGCTCTGAAGGTACACCTGGGAGGTCCGGGGTACTAAAAAAGGGCTTCTTTGTCGCCAATCTGTCCTGACTGCCTCTGACTGGAAGAGCCCTGAAAAGAACTACATGAATGCTGCATTAATCTTTCTGGGATTGCAGGCGAATTTAAAAGCACACGTACTAATAGATGTGATAGACTGGGGGCACTCTTCTTTCTGGCCAAGTATGCCAGATATCTACCCGGGTTATCACAAAAATCGAATACCTTCTTTTCGGAAATGAAATCGCTATTTTTGCTGTCTGGGTGAGCGCAGCGTTCGGAGTAGCGCGGAGCATTTTAATCTGCTGCAACTTAGTTACAGACGGTCTGTTAAAATACGCTCTGTCAACTGCTGCTCTCCCTTCTACCGCTTCCGAGTCGCCGAGTAAGAAATAATCAAACCCCTTGCATAGGCATTGGCAGTCTGCCAAAGCACCGCCAGATTTCTGGCCCTCCAAATTGATGTACAAAAAATTTTAAATCCCATGAAAAATATTCAATAAGAACGCAAATCTTAGCAGGACTTATACACTTAATGGCAAGGTGCTCGGGAGTGTTGCGGGACAAAGAGACCGTGGAGTGCAGGTTCATAGCTCCTTGAAAGTCGATTCGCAGGTAGATACGATAGTGAGAAAGGTGTTTGGTATGCTTTCCTTTATAGGTCAGAGTATTGAGTACAGTAGTTGGGCTGTACTGCGGCTGTACAGGACATTGGTTAGGCCATTGTTGGATATGTTGTGTAATTCTGGTCTCCTTCCTATTGGAAAGATGTTGTGAAACTTGAAAGGTTTCAGAAAAGATTTACAAGGATGTTGCCAGGGTTGGAGGAGTTCAACTACAGGGAGAGACTGAACAAGCTGTTTTCCCTGCAGCGTCATAGCCTGAGGGGTGACCTTATCGAGGTTTACAAAATTATGAGGGGCATGGAGAGGAGAAATAGGTAAAGTCTTTTCCCTGAGGTCGGGGAGTCCAGAACTAGAGGGCATAGGTTTATGGTGAGAGTGGAAAGATATAAACGAGACCCAAGGGTCAACTGTTTCACGCAGAGGGTGGTACGCATATGGAATGATGTGCCAGAGGATGTGGTGGCGGCTGGTACAATTACAACATTTAAGAGGCATTTGGATGGGTATATGAATAGGACGCGTTTGGAGGGATATATGCTGGGTGCTGGCAAGTGGGATTAGATTGGATTGGGACATCTGGTCGGCATTTATGGGTTTGACCGAAGGGTCTGTTTCCATGCTGTACATCTCTACGACTCTATGACTAGCTATTCTTCAGAAGGAAGGTATCCCTGCACCACTGCTGCGAGCCTGTCCCATCTCCACTATCCTAAACCTCCATGTACACTGTCGCATGATCAGAAATGGCTATGTTCCCAATTCTACAAGACAGCACTGAATTTAAAAAGGCCAATAGGGCAAAAACATGTCAATCCTAGTTTGGCATTTATGTGGGTTAGGTTAAAAAGGTGAAGTCCCTACCCTAAGGGTGAACAATCTCCACACATCCACCAAGCCCAGGTCCCTGTTTAGATCCACCAGCTGCCTAGATTGCATGGACATATCGTCGAGAACCTGTAAGACCCTATCCACCTTGGGATCCATATATTGGTTAAAGTCTCCCCCTAAAATTGCATGATGCCCCCCAAGGGCCATCAACCTGGAGAGTGCATCCGTTAATTTGAAGGGTGTACCAACGGCAATATGGAGGACGGAAAAACTTTGTGCCTGTAAGAGCTGCTCCTTTTTTTTGAGGTATTTTAGATGCTGGAGGTGATTTCCTAGAATTCCAGGAGCAGCACTTAGTTTTATATGCTGTTGCATTGTTTTGGATCTTTGGGGAAAAAGAAACAATGTCAAAACAACAGCAGTTTCAAAAGCCGGAATAACAGACAAAAGAATCACATGGTGAGGACAGTTTCCGGGGGTGGGGAGAGAGAGAGAGGGGGAGAGAGAGAGAGAGAGACAGAGACAGAGAGAGAGAGAGACAGAGAGAGAGAGAGACAGAGAGAGAGAGAGAGAGAGAGAAACAGAGAGAACCTGCACAATTACTGCCTTTGCTGTTTTTGAATTCATGCATTACTGGACATCTGAGTGCGTCTGCAAAAACTAACAAACAGTGAATTTCAGGACTAATCTTGGAGGAAACTGTTTGGGCGAAGTTCACAACACAGAATCAGATCAGTTAATCGTTGCTTTAATTTTGTACAATAGAAAAGCTGCAGTAGTGAGTATAGTGGGTTATTTTTTGATCATATGCTTTTGGAGATAAGTCTCTTGATTAAACTTAAAATAAAAGCCATAGCTATTAACTTAAACTGGTGCAGTGTTTTGTAGAGGAATAAGACGGTGTTATTTTCTGGGTCTGTAAATTGTGAAGGACCAAAACTGGCCTTTGCAGTGATCTGTACTTCTTGTCAGATGTGGGAGTTTAAAGAGAGTTTAAGGGTTACTATGGATTATATCTGCCATAAATGTTGTTGGATGCGAGTCTTACCAGGTCAAATGGATCGGTTGGATAGACAGTTAGAAGCGATGAGGAATTTGCAACAGCAACAGTATGTGATGGATGGTAGTTATAATAAGGGGCAAAGTCTCAGATACAGTCACATAGATGGGTTAACTCCAAGAAGGGTAAGAGAGGTAGGCACCCAGGTAGGCAGGAGTCTTTGGTGGATATACCCATTGCAAACAGGTATGCTGTTTTGGAAAATGTAGGGGGTGATGGATTCTCAGGGGAACGTAGAACGAATAGTCAAGTTTCTGGTATTGTGACTGGCTCTAATGTAACGATTGGTACATCGGCTACCAAGAGATCACTTGTGTTCGGGGATTCTGTAGTCCGAGGTACAGAGAGACGTTTCTGTGTCCAGTAGAGGAAAAACAGAATGGAGTGTTGTTTCCCTGGTGCCAGAATCAAGAATGTCTCAGCGAGTCTGCAAAACATTCTCACGGAGGAGAGGGTTCACCGAGAGGTCATTGTCCACATTGGACCAACGATATCGGAAGGGAAAAGGTTGAGATTCTGAAGTGAGATTAGAGAGAGTTAGGCAGAAATTTAAAAATAAGTCCTCAAGGGTACCAATATCTGGATTACTCCACCGCTACGAGCTAGTGAGGGTAGGAATAGGAGGATAGAGCAGATGAATGCATGGCTGAGGAGCTGGTGCATGGGAGAAGGACTCACATTTTTGGATCATTGTAATCTCTTTTGGGGTAGAAGTGACCTATACAAGAAGGACAGATTGCACCTAAATTGGAAGGGGAGTAATTACTGAAAGGCAAATTTGCTAGAACTGTTCAGGAGGATTTAAACTAGTAAGGTGAGGGGGGGCGGGTAATCACGGAGATAGTGAGGACAGAGATCAATCTGAGACTGGTACAGTTGAGAACAGAAGTCAATGAAACAGTCAGGACAGGCAGGGACAATGTAGGAATGATAAATTAAACTGCATGTATTCAACGCAAGGTGCCTAACAGGGAAGGCAGATCAACCCAGGGCATGGTTAGGAACATGGGACTGGGATATCATAGCAATTACAAAAACATGGCTCAGGGATGTGCAGGACTGGCAGCTTAATGTTCCAGGAAGGATAGAAAGGGGCGCAAGAGAGGAGGGGGAGTGGCATTTTTGATAAGGGATCGCCTTACAGCTGTGCTGAGAGAGGATATTCCCGGAAATATATCCAGGGACGTTATTTTTGTGGAACTGAGAAATAAGGAAGAGATGATCACCTTTTTGGGATTGCATTATATACCCCCCAATAGTCAGAGGGAAATTGAGAAACAAACTTGTAAGGATATCTCAGCTATCCGTAACAATAATAGGGTAGGCATAGAAGAGGATTTTTAACTTTCCAAACATAGACTGGGACTTCCAACATGTTAAAGGTTTAGATGGAGAGGAATTTCTTAAGTGCGTACAAGACAATTTTCAGATTCATTATGTGGATATACCTACTAGAGAAGGTGCAAAACTTGACCTACTCTTGGGAAATATGGCAGAGCAGTTGACTGAGGTGGCAGTGGGGCAGAAATGTGGGGCCAGCGACCATAATTCTATTCATTTTAAAATAGTGATGGAAAAGGATAGACCTGATCTAAAAGTTGAAGTTCTAAATTGGAGAAAGGCCAATTTTGACGGTATTATGCAAGAACTTTCGAAAACTGATTGCAGGCAGATTTTCGCAGGAAAAGGGATGGCTGGAAAATGGGAAGCCTTCAGAAATTAGATAACAAGAATCCAGAGAAAGTATATTCCTGTCAGGGTGAAATGAAAGGCTGGTAGGTATATGGAATGCTGGATAACTAAAGAAATTGACGGTTTGGTCAAGAAAAAGGACGAAGCATATGTCAGGTATAGACAGGATAGATCAAGTGAATCCTTAGAAGAGTACAAGGGAAGTAGGAGCATACGTAAGAGGGAAATCAGGAGGGCCAAAAGGGGACATGAGATAGCTTTTGCAAGTATAATTAAGGAGAATGCAAAGGGTTTTGACAAATATATTAAGGACAAAAAGGCAACTAGAAAGAGAATAGGGCCCCTCAAACATCAGCAAGTCGGCCATTGTGTGGAGCCGCAGAAAAAGAGGGAGATACTAAATTAATATTTTGCATCAGTTTTTACTGTGGAAAAGGATATGGATGATATAGACTGTAGGGAAATAGATGGTGACATCTTGCAAAATGTCCAGATTACAGAGGAGGAAGTGTTGGATGTCTTGAAACGGGTAAAGGTGGATAAACCCCCAGGTCCTGATCAGGTGCACCCGAGAACTATGTGGGAAGCTAGAGAAGAGATTGCTGGGCCCCTTGCTGAGATATTTGTATAATCACTAGACGCGTGTGAGGTGCCGGAAGACTGGAGGTTGGCAAACGTGGCGCCACTGTTTCAGAAGGGCGGTAAAGACAAACCAGAGTACTATAGACCGGTGAGCCTGACCTCGGTGGTGGGCAACTTGTTGGAGGGGATCCTGAGGGATATCATGTACATGTATTTGGAACGGCAGGACTGATTAGGGATAGCCACCATGGCTTTGTGTGTTGAAGATCATGTCTCACAAACTTGATTGAGCTTTTTGAAGAAGTAACATAGAGAATTGGTGAGGGCAGAGCAGTGGATGTGATCTATTTGGACTTCAGCAAGGCGTTGGACAAGGTTTCCCATGGGAGACTCATTAGCAAGGTTAGATCTCAGGGAATACAGGGGAACTCGCCATTTGAATACAGAACTGACTCAACCGTAGAAGAGAGAGGGTGGTGGAGGAGGGTTGTTTTTCAGACTGGAGGCCTGTGACCAGTGGAGTGCCACAAGGATCTGTGCTGGGTCCACTACTTTTTGGCATTTACATAAATGATTTAGATGAGAGCATAAGAGGCACAGTTAGTAAGTTTGCAGATGACACCAAAATTGCAGGTGTAGTGGACAGCGAAGAGGGTCACCTTAGATTACAACAGGATTTGGACCAATTGAGCCAATTGGCTGAGAAGTGGCAGATGGAGTGGAATGCAGATAAATGCGAGGTGCTGCATTTTGGGAAAGCAAATTTTTGCTGAACTTATACACTTAATGGAAATGTCCTAGGGAGTGTTGCTGAACAAAGAGACCTTGGAGTGCAGGTTCATTGCTCCTTGAAAGTGGAGTCGCAGGGAGATAAGATAATGAATATGGCGGTTCGTATGCTTTCTTTTATTGTTCAGAGAATTGATTACGGAGTTGGGAGGCCATGTTGCAGCTGTACAGTTCATTGTTTAGACCACTGTAATGCGTGTAATTCTTGTATCCTTCCTATCAGAAAGATATTGTGAAACCTGAAAGGGTTCAGAAAAGTTTTACAAGGATGTTGCCAGGTTTGGAGGATTTCAGCTATAGGGAGAGGCTGAACAGTCTGGGGCTGTTTTCTCTGGAGCGTCGGAGGCTGAGAGGAGACCTTATAGAGTTGCACGAAATTATGAGGGGCATGGATAGAGTAAATAGGCAAAGTCATTTCCAGAACTAGAGGGCATAGGTTTAGGGTGAGAAGTGAAAGATATAAAAGAGACCTGAAAGGCAACTTTTCAAGGGTGGTACGTGTATGGAATGAGCTACCAGAGGAAGTGGTGGAGTTTGGTACAATTGCAACATATAAGAGACATTTGGATGGGTATATGAATAAGAAGGGTTTCCAGGGATATGGGCTGGGTGCTGGCAGGTGGCACTAGATTGGGTTGGGATATCTAGTCGGCATGGATGGGTTGGACCGAAGGGTCTGTTTCCATGCTGTACATCTCTATGACTCTATGACTCTCTCCCACGTTCCTCTCTATGTATTAAAGATTTATGGATCAGAAAAAGCTGACATTCTTCCTTAATTTGGACAAACAACTGATATAGAAGGTTCTTCTGAATGAGAATAGCTACTCCTCTACATTTACAATTAAAGGATAAAAATAACACCCAGCCAAACATTCTCTTCTGTAACGTTAAATGGCCCTTATCGATTAGATGTCTTTTTTTCTGGCACCTACGCTACATCGACCCTTTCCTTTCTAAGGCCTGAAAGTATCAATTAGTGAATGACTCTCGTTTAATGTTTCAGGTGCACCATTTAAACGAGCGATTAGCCATAACCATCCGACACAGCCCGTGACCCCACTGTGAGGAAGGTCCCCTTTTATTGCGCACTGCGAGAAAGTAGTAAACAGTTCATATAAACTTGAAAATACAACTGCAAAAACTACCAACTCAAAACTCGTAACAACTCCTTGTACAATGAACCAACATATAACACAAATAAGAGGTGATTCTCCCTCCTTCCCCACAGGGACCGCTCATACTACCCACTAATCCCCCTTGGCTCCGACTAGCTGAAGCTGCTCGCCAAAACCCAGACAAAACAAACTTTAAAAAGTTACATGTTTCTTACAACAAGAAAATTAGAAAGGGGGTACTCAACCCGTCCCATCCATATCCAAGGCAGTCCTGGTTTAAAAAAAAGTAACCCTCCATCACCACCCCCTCACCTCCCCCCGAACACTCCCCCCATTCCGTACTAAGAGAAACAAAAAGGAAATTAGCGATAAAAGGATTAATGAGAGGGGAGGAAGAAAGGAGAAAATAGAGAAAGAAAAATGAATGGGACCCCCACATATTAAAAAAAACAAAACCAGTAAAACGAGGCAAACCACAGAGGAAACAAAGATAAAATTATTGTTCATACTATTTGAGCCAGCCAATCTATCTTAAGGTGTCCAGGAAGTCCTTTGCATTTTCTAGTGAGTCAAAATTAAACTCTGACCCTTCGTAGTTGAAACGTAATATTGTCGGGTATCTTACAGTATACTGAATATTGAATTCCCTCAGCCTCTTTTTTACACGATCAAAGGCCTGCCTCGTGTGGACCATGGCAATAGAAAGGTCCTGGAAAAAAAACATAATTCGTGATCCTTTGGATATAAGAGCCGGTGGATCCTTCCCCTGTGCTAGAGACCCATTTGTTTCTCTCCATAGTGCTGGATTTGCACAAGGACTGGGCGGGAGTGCTGGTCTCACCCGTGCTTGTGCACTGTGACCTGGTGGGCCTGCTCGGACTGCACCCGGCCCGTCTCGCATTCCAGCTTCAAAAAACTACCGAAGCCATTGCTCCAAAAACTAATGGGCTGGCCTTCTTCTTCCCGTCCCGCCAGCCCGATCAGACAGATATTCTTATGATGGCCTCGATTTTCAATGTCGACCTGCTCCCTCCACGCCCGGTACCCTCCATCCCAAGGTTTGGACCCGACCTGCTGAGGATTGCACTGCAGTTTCAGAGGACACAGTCCGCTGCTCATCCTCCATGACATGTGTCTGAGACGCTTCTGCAGCATGGCTGAGATCGGTTCCAGCCTGGTCTGGGTCTCCTTCATCTCTTAATCAATCTTCTCTGGGGGTTTTACGTACTCCATGACCAAGCTCTGCTCTAATGGTAAGTCCCCTGCCGGGTTCGCAGAGGCCGACGCCACGGCCGCGGGTGTATCCGTGGCTGCAGGGCAGTGCCTGCTAGTTGCGATCCACGTGGTCCTTTATCCTTAGTCCTTTTCTTTACTCACTTCAACTGACATACAGCAATACAGGGGGTCAGTATTTTTTACCACAATGGGTAAGAAAGAGAATGTGAATGCATCACTTTGGCTGGGTTCTGCTGTAGAGCTGAGCAGGGCAAACCTACTGGGTCGCCAATATCTTGGATCTCCCCGAAAATAAATCACCTTTAATGACTTTTTTTAAGATATTGCCGTGGGTCACCTCACAACTGTTAAGAAGTACATGGACCAGCATCAGACTCTCACAACATTCCCAGTTACAGGCTGCATGTAGGAATGTGGGAATAGTGTATATTGTGCTGTATTTCTGATGGTGCAGAATATCTCCTTCCCTGATTGTATGATTGTGGAAGGGTGGTCATTGAGCAGCCTAAGGCAGAAATTGCTGGATACTGAAAACACGTATTAATTAAGGTTATACAACTCAACTGCAATAGCTTCCCAAAGTATGTCATTGTGAAAGTAAACGAAAAATAGCCGTTTATTACAATCTGAAACCAGAGAATGGAGAATGGAAAACAGGGAAATGGCGGAACTGTGAAACACGTTCTTCAATTCTGTCTTCACAGAAGAAAACATCAACACAACAAAACAAAAACTTCCCGGAACGACTAGGAAACCCATGTCAGGTGAAAAAAAGAATAGCATGAAATTAGTAAGTGCATGGTTTTGTAGAAAATATTAGGGCTCAAAGTAATGAACATAGACAACGTCAGCATAAATTTATGAAATGGGAATCATATTTGAGATACTGGCTAGTTAGTTAATTATGGTGAAGCAATGGATGTAATGTATTTGAATTTTTGGAACGTTTATCGGTAAAGTCGCAAAATTAATGAACAGCATCACATCTTATGGAACTGGGGCTTATGTATGGACATGGCCTTAGTACGGCATGATTGGCAGGAAACAATGAATAGTATATTTTGATATCGACTTTGAGCTTACACTCAGGTGTATTTTACAGTTAAATACAAGACATTTGTGCATCAAACTGGCACCGTTTTAAATAATTTGAAGACTGAATATTGAAAAACATTAAAGGGAGAGCTGGAAGAAATTCCATGGGTCATGAGTCAGCTCCTTACTGTCGGTGACACCTGCATCTACCACCACTGGACACCAGCTTCATCACCATCTACACCAGAGGCCACCAACATCGTAGTTGCTGATCCTCAGGTGCCATCTTTGCCGCTGGGCCAATACTCTTCCATTACTGTCTTGTCGCCCCCATTGCCAGACCCTCCAATGTCAGAGACAAGCCTCTTACTGTTGTGCCACTTCATCGATGTTTCCATGATGCCCTTCCATCGTCTACTTCATCAGCACCAATGCACCACCCAATCAAAACGAAGTCCCCTATTCTCTGCCATCACCTTTTTCTACTGGGCCTACCTCACACTCATTACCTCTGCTGATGTAGCAGTCGCCAATTCCAGGTCATGTGCTTACTCCGGAAAAGTAAATAGGGACACACTCTCCTCTGCACTGGGCCCAGCTCAAGGTCCATACACGGTGCTCCACTTGAGACCTCTCGAGGGCCATGCCCTGAGTTCATTGAAAGTCTGCATGTTTGGGCTGTCGTTGCTGCTGATGCTGTTCAAGCTACAAAGTCAGTAAGTTACAGAAAGAAAAGAGAGGGGGAGAAAATAAGGGGAAAAGCACGTCAGCGTGTACAAGCCTAGCAAAGGAGCCAGAAACACCGGAATAAAAGGACCCTTTTATCAGAGACGAAGGCTCATGGCGTATCACAGGGATCGGGGATTGGGCCCCAACTATTCCTAACACACATCCAACATTTGATTGAGGGAACCAAATGCAATATTTCCCAGCCTGCTGACAGCACTAAACCATGTTGGATTGTCAGTTGGTGAGGAGGATGTAGAAAAGCTTCAAATTGATTTAGATAAGCGGAGTGAATGTTAGGCAGATGTAGACCAGTATGAGTAGACGGTGTGTAATTCGTTGGATAAATAAAACAGCAGCCGACCATTTGAAAATGGATTGGTTCTAAAATGTTGATTTATAAATGGACTTATGTTACGTTATTTGTTTCTGTCTGCGCAGCCTCCGATGTCCATGTAGGGCAGTGAGTTTTCAATCCAGAATTCAATACTGGGAATGGCATTGGCACGCTGACCAGTGTATATAGGCACAGCAAGTGGGGATCTGTAACATTGAAAATGATCTGGATCTCCCTGTACACCAGTCACTGAAAGCAGCAGTGCAGGAACAGAAAGCAGTTAGTAAGATAAATAATGTGTTGACCTTCATTACGTAGAGGGAAGGATTGCGAGGATGTTTCAGGAGAAGAGTGAAAGTAATAGGGCGGTTGTTATGGGGGACTTTAACTCTCCAGATATTGACTGGGAAAGCTATAGCTCGAGTACGTTAGATGGGTCGGTGTTTGTCCAATGTGTGCAGGAGGGTTTCCTGACACAATATGTAGACAGGCCACCAAGAGGTGAGGCCATACTGGATTTGGTTCTGGGTAACGAACAGGCCAGGTGTTAGAATTGGAGGTAGGTGAGCACTTTGGGGACAATTCGGTGACTTTTACTCTAACAATGGAGAGTGATAAGTGTGCACTACAGGGCAAGAGTTATAGCTGGGGGCAGGGAAATTATGATGCGGTGAGGCATGACTTAGGATGCGTGGCTTGGAAAAGTAGGCTTCAAGGGAAGGGTGCAATCCATATGTGGAGCATGTTCAAGGAGCAACGATTGAGTGTCCTTGATAAGTATGTACCTGTCAGTCAGGGAGGAAAGGGTCATGTGAGGGAGACGTGGTTTAATAAGGAATTGGAATCCCTTGTAAAAGGGAAGAGGGCGGCCTATGTAAAGATGAGGCGTGAAGGTTCAATTGGGTCGATTGAGAGTTGTAAGGTAGCCAGGAAGGATCTAAAGACAGAGCTAAGAGCAGCAAGGAGGGGCATGAAAAGTCCTTGGTTGGTAGGATTAGGGAAAAACCAAAGGCTTTCTATAGGTGTGTCAGGAATAAAAGAATGACTAGGGTAGGAATAAGTCCAGTCAAAGATAGTAGTATGAAGTTGCATGTGGAGGCTAAAGAAATTGGGGAGACACTGAATGAACACTGTTCGTCAGTATTCACTCAGGAACAGGACATTGTTGCCAATGTGAATATTGAGTCACAATTAATTATAATGGATGTCTTTGAGGTATGTAGTGAAGAGGGGCTGGAAATTCTGGAAAGGGTGAAATTAGCTAAGTCCCCTAGGCCTGATGACATTTATCCTGGGATTCTCTGGGAAGCAAGGGAGGAGATTGAAGAGCCATTGGCCTTGATTTTTATGTCCTCATTGTCTACAGGAATAATGCCAGAAGACTGGAAGATAGCAAATGCGGTTCCCTTGTTCAAGAAGGGGAGTAGAGATAACCCTAGTAAATATAGGCTGTTGAGTCTCACTTATGTTGTGGGCAAAGTCTTAGGGAAAATTGTAAGGGATAGGATTTATGAACATCTGGATAGGAATAATGTCATCAAGGATAGTCAGCATGATTTTATGAAGGGCAGGTCGTGCCTCACAAACCTTATTGAATTCTTTGAGAAGGTGACTAAGGAGTTGGACGAGGGTTAAGCAGTAGATGTGGCGTATATGGGTTATAGTAAGGCGTTTGATAAGGTTCCCCATGGTAAGCTACTGCAAAAAATACGGAGGTATGGCATTCAGGGTGAATTGGAGGTTTGGATTAGGAATTGGGTGGCTGGAAGAAGACAGAGGGTAGTAGTTGATGGTAAAGCTTCATCTTGGAGTGCAGTTATCAGCGGTGTTCCGCAAGGATCTGTTTTAGGACCACTGCTGTTTGTCATTTTTGTAAATGATCTGGAGGAGGGGCTAGAAGGTTGGGTGAGCGACTTTGCAGATGATATGAAAGTCGCTGTTGTTGTTGACAGTGAGGAAGGATGTGGCAGGTTACAGCGGGATGTAGATAAGCTGCAGAGCTGGGCAGAAGGGTGGCAAATGGAGTTCAATGTAGGTAAGTGTGAAGTGATTCACTTTGGAAAGAGTAACAAGAAGATGGTGTACTGCACTAATAGTCGGATACTTGGTAGTGAGGATGAGCAGAGGGATCTTGGTGTCCATGTACACAGATCTCTGAAAGTTGCCACCCAGGTAAATAGTGCTTTGAAGAAGGCATATGGCGTACTGGCGTTTATTGGTAGAGGAAATGAATTCCGGAGTCCTGAGGACATGTTGCAGTTGTATAAGACTGTAGTGCGGCCGCATCTTGAGTATTGTGTGCAGTTTTGGTCTCCAGACTATAGGAAGGATGTGGTGGCACTGGAACGGGTGCGGAGGAGTTTTACCAGGATGCTCCCTGGTATGGTAGGAAGATCGTATGATGAAAGGCTGAGGCACTTGGGTCTGTTTTCACTGGAGAAAAGAAGGTTTAGGGGTGACTTGATAGAGGTGTACAAGATGATTACGGGTTTAGATAGGATTGACCATGAGAACCTTTTTCCATGTATGGAGTCAGATATTACGAGGAGGCATAGCTTTAAATTAAGGGGTGGTAGGTATAGGACTGATGTTAGGGGTAGATTCTTTACTCAGCGAGTCATGAAATGCCCTGCCAGTAACAGTGGTGGACTCTCCCTCCTTATGGGCATTTAAACGGGCATTGGATAGGCATATGGAGGATCCTGGGCTAATGTAGGTTATGTGGGCATGGATCGGCACAACATCGAGGGCCGAAGGGCCTGTACTGCGCTGTGTTTTTCTATGTTCTATGTTCTATTTCAGGGAGATTTGTGTCCAGGAGTAAGGTTGTCTTACTGCAGCTGTACAGGGCGTTGGTGTGACCCCATCTCGAACATTGTATAGTATTGTGCGTAGTTTTGGTCTCCTTATCTCATAAAGGACAAAGCTGACATTGAGGGAGAGCAGTGAAGGATGACCAGACTGATCTCTGGGATGACAGGCTTGATGTCGGAGAAGGGATTGACGCGACTCGGTCTGTATTCCATGGTGTTTAGGAGTGAGATATATAAAACTCTGACAGGGTGAGACAGATTGGAAGCACGGATTATAATTCCCCTGGCTGAGATGTCTAACACCACGGGCCACAGTATTAGCTGCAGACTGGCCACACTGCATTGAGATGAGAATAAATGTCTACACTCACAGACTGGTGAACCTAGGGAATTCTCTCCCAGATCAGGCTGGGGAAACCAAGGCACTGATTATACGCAAGGATTTCTAGACAGTAAAAGGGTGGCGACAGCAGGCTTATGGTGTGGAGATAAACGATCAGCTGTCATTTTATTGAATGGGGTAGGATATTCTACTACTATATTTCCTATTTTATATTTTTTCCGATGGTTAATCATGTTGCTGGATATGTATATTGTTTGGGAAAACGGCATTGAGCTGGAATGGGGGAAGGCTCAATGTGTTGATTGGCCTACACATTGCCTGATGTTTCTCTGCAGTCTGTGGAAAAGCTCTGTCAATGTCGTCAGAAGCTCTCAGATGTTAAGAAGGAGGTTTCTGCTGGGACAACAGGACTGTGTTTCCCAATCTCTTTTGCAATACTAATGTTGGTGTCGAGTGTTCTGTCCAAGTTTATCCTTTAAGACTTCAGAGCAGTTTGATGTTCTTGAGTGTCTTCCTTGGCCAATTTAGAGACCGTTGAAGAGTGTATCACATGTCTGTGTGTTCGGAGTCAGTTTTAGGCCAGACAAGGAAAGCACGGGAGATTCACTTCCTCAAAGTACATTGGAGAAGGCAATTGGAGTTTGCAAATTGGCTACAAGGTCACTACTACTGACCAGATTTTACAACTCGATGTTTTATTAATTGTTTTTTTTTTGAACTTCCACCAGCTTCCAGAGCATTGGCCTGGTCTGTATTAGTAATCCAGTGACATTTCCACAGCAGCACCATCTCCACATGGGGACCTATCAGAAACCACACTTAGAAGGGTATTTCTGTGCTGCTTGACAGATCTGTCGGAGATGACTCCCTTTGGTTTGAATATCGTGATGGGACAGACGGGGTGGTAATGGGTCAGATTGTAATTATTGTCCTCTTAGGAGCCTGGACTTAGCCGAGTAATTTTCCATATTGCCAGGGAGATGTCAGAGTTGGAGCTGGAATGAAACAGCTTCCCCTTGTTATGCAGCACAAGTCTTCAGTCCTATTGCAGGAATGGGGTCAGGACCCATTGCCTTATCTACTGTGTTCAGGTGTTTCTTCATGTCACGTGCATCCAATCTATTCGGTTAAAGACTGGCATCTGTGATTCTGTGGGAATCATGGCGAGAATGAGATGGATCAGCAAAACCACGCTTCTGGCTGAAGGTGGTGTAGATATTACATTCATGTTTTTTACACAGATGTACACAACTATTCCGTTATTTTGGATGGGAATATTTCAGGAATCCTCTCCGCCAGTAAATTGTTTAATGTTCCATCGACCTTTATCCCTGGATGTGGCAGCACTGCAGAGCTTAGATCTGATCTGTTTGAATTGGGATCAATTCTACCTCTCCATCAGATGTCAGTTCCTCTGTTTGGAGTATAACCAATCCAGTGCGATAGCTTTGACGAGTTATCATCAAGTTTAGGTACACATGGTTCATACGCTGGTATGTTCACACGCTCTTGCCACTTAACTATCTATTGGCTTGATGGTAATAGTAGACTGAGGGATTATCCTGGGGAAAAAGTTACAGACTATGATTGAAAAAATATCTGCTTCTGCTGCTGCTGTGGTTTTTCAGCATCACATGTTTTAACCCAGTTTTATCTGTAATATCTGCGATTTAATTCTTCCAGTGACCCTTCTACAAAGCTCTCAGTCTGTCCAGCAATTTTTGCATTTATATATCCAGTAACCATAACTATTTGCTGACTCGAACATTTGTGCTGTTCCTATTCATTTCTGGAGAAATTCTGCAGGTCTGGCAGCATCTGCAGAGACAGAGAAACAGAGTTAGTGTTTCAAGTCTAGTGCGATGCTTCTTCAGAACTGAAAATGATTGGAAAGTGTTTTTTTGTCCCCTTGCCAGAGGAAGGGGGTGGATGACAGGGAAAAGGGGGTGTGGCAACAGATAAACGGACTTTTCGCAGTGGAGAACGAGAAGATGATGTAAAACGGGTTTAAATTAAGATATGAATGGGGGAAAGGGGTTCCTTCTCTTGAGTGCAAGATAAAGAAGACACAAAAAGACAAGGTCATAGGGAGTTCAGGAGGGAGAATGTTAACTAAGTGGTAGTATGTAGATCTGGCCAAAAGTAAGTTTTCACTGTCGAGATCATCAACCCCTTTAGAAAAAGGAATTCGGGTGATTGACTACTTACTGACACTAGTAAAAGTTTCATGCTGCCTTAGTATTGTAACATGGAGAAAAGCAAATGACAATATGAAGTTTGGACTGTGTGTTGTTTACCAGTCAGTTTTAATATTGTTTCAAATTTGCGATGTTTCTTTTTAAATACTTGATCTTGAAGTTAGCATCAGATGGAGTGAAGGAGGTTGCTGGGTGACGTTATAGAAATTAGAGAATCCTGGGAGGCATGGATAGGGTGAATAGCCAAGGTCTTTTCCACAGGATGGGTGAGTTCAACCATAGAAGGCATAGGTTTAAGGCGAAAGGGGAAGATTTAAAAGGGAAGAAGGAGCAATGCTTTTACACAGAGGGCAGTGTGGGTATGGAATGAGCTGCTAGAGGAAGATTGGCAGATGCATGTACAGCCGTAACATTGAAAGACATTTGGGAAAACATATGAATGGGAAACATTTAGAGGCATATGGGCCAAATGCAAGCTGATGGGGCTAATTTAGTTTGGAAAAGCTGGCTAGCATGGACAATTAGAAAAGCTTCACGCAGAGTCAGTGTAGTTTTGTGAACTGAAATTTACATTTTGTCCTTTAAAATCATGCAAAGTATTTCTGGAGGTCCCTGAGAACGTAACAAGCGGACTTGATAAAGGGGAACTGGTAGACATGAGGCGTTCCAGAGATTCTCCACAAGGTATCACAAAATAAAGGTTCTTACACAAGACAGAAGCTCATAGTCTGACGGATAATGTATCAGTATGGGATGACGATTGGTTAACACATAGAAATCGGATAGTCAGGATTAATGGATGGTTATGATAAAAGTGCATCTGCAGGAGTACCAGAGATATCAGTCCGAGGCATCAGTTATTGACAATCCATACTAATAGCCTGAAGGAGAGAGCTGAGTGCAATATGCATCCGAGATTGAGGATGACACTGAGAATCAAAAGGCAGCCTGCTATTCAATGGAGAGGACTTCCAGAAACGCAGCAGTCCAAAAGATTGGCGTGTTTCTGTGAATGAACCATAACGTCAGCATGCTGATACAGCAAGTAACTATGTTGTTAATTTAGGCGGGTTCTGGGATGAAAAGGTTGTATTATCGAGAACCTCTAAAATGGGGAGACAATTACTCATTGTGGTTGAAATGAATGAGGAGTAATACTGCTGAAAAATACAAGATCCCGAGGGGGCTTGACCACGTAGATGTTGAGAACGTGTTTCCACTGCTGGGAGTGGTATTTAACTCAGGGACATAGATACCGAATATGGAATATTGATTTCAAACTGAGATACAGAGTAATATTTTCTCTCAGAAGGAAGTGAATGTCTGGAATTCTCAAACCCAGATAGGTGTTTAGGAGTACAAGCAGTCGGCAAGAGAGCGGAGTTGAGCTCTGGATTAGGTCTGCTATGTTCATATTAAATGACAGGGTCAGCTTGAGGGGCTGAATGGCCTGCTCCTGTTCCTATTTCTTATGTTCTCATGTTATGATTTTGGAAATTAGCTGAATATTTTGCTGGAAGTCATGCAGTACAATGTTGCATTCAGGAGGGGAAGAGGACTTATTTGAGTTAACCCTGGGTGGGGTAGGAGGCTGTATTCACAGTGAATCTGGGTGTGTGACATGAGCCACATCTGGAGCAGAAGTTACAGAGAGGGTAATCCTGTGCGTGTGGGTGGGGGGGGGGGGGGGTGTGGTGGTGTCACTTCCTGACCTAGCCTGGATTTTCCAAGTACATTGACGAAAGTGCATCTAATTATCGGAGTGGCCTCGATCTGCCCCTGTGTAGCAGGTCTGAAGGGCTGAATGGAACATAGAACATAGGGTTGAGAGACAAGAGTGAGCCATTCGATCCTTTCACTCTACTCCACCAGTAAATAAGGTCGTGGCTCATCTTATTGTGGTCCCAGCTGCACGTTTCTCTCCATGCACCATTAACCCTGATTCTCCTGTCTATGGACAATCAGACGAATAAGCATTGATATAATATAAAGATTCAGCCAACACAAACTTCTGGTAAAGAAACTTACCACTGGAATGAAAGCCCATTTTATGAATTTCTCCTCATTCATGTTCTGACTGAGGTTGGAGGTTGTCACTGTTTCCTTTCCTACTTCCACTCTTCCACTACTCACAACAAATTTTAACTGTAACCAGGTTGGTGATATGGCCAGTGATAAATGTCTCAGACTATGTTAGGTTCTTTGATAAAAACAAGTCAGACAGATTTCTTTAGACAGCCACAAGTAACTCATAGAACTAACGGAGGAGCATGTTGGATCTGTGATTACCACTGCTGCCTTACATCACCAAAGAGCTGAGTTCAATTCCAACCTCGGGCGACCCGCTATGTGAAGTTTGAACATTTTCCTCATGTCTGTGTTGCTTTCCTGCCATTGCTCCAGTTTCCCCCAAAGCCCTAGGATGTGCAGCTGGGAGTGGGTTGGCCATGCGCAATTGCCTATAGTGCCCATAGATATGTGGTTTTGTCATGGGGAACGTATGTTTAAGTGTATAGGGTTGAGGACAGGGCTATGTGGGATGCAGTTCGTTGGGTCAGTGTGGACTCAGTGAGCGGAATGTCCTGCTTCCAAACTGGAGAGTTTCTATGACAATGACAAGTTTGGATTATACAAACACCCAGTGATCCACTCTGCACGTGGTTTTTGTATGTTTCAACAAGAACACCTCTCATTCCAAGAATAACCTGTTAAAGCCTCCATAATATAAGCCTTTCATCCATGGAATACATGAAGTGAAACATCTCTGAACTGCTTCCAAAGGAATTGTGGTAAAGAGACAAAAAAAACCCTCACACCCCGATGAGATTTTTTTTACTTCCTTGAATCATTTTGAGTCTTCGGAACTCTCTTCCCCGCAGAGAATTAGAGGCAGAAATATTGAATGATTTTGAAGCACAGAATCAAGAATTATTGTGAAATGGGCAGGAATGTGCACTGTTGAGGAAATGCTAACAGAGGTACAACTGAAATGGCTGCAGAACATCCAGGAATATAATGCAAAACGAAATTATAACATAGATGACATTTTAAAATGTTAACATTGAGAGAGAGCCGCAGTGATGATTATTCAGGCAGGTTACGACCTCATCCTCACTATTGTTGTGTTCCTGGTAACCCTATAGCTGTCAATTCTATAAACAATGGTGAAAGTAATTGGTATTTCAGTTATTTATATTTAACAAATACATAAACTTTTACCCTCAGTTTCAGTCACAAACTCCGTTTCCATCAATGTCAGACTCCTCACTCATAAACATCTAAGAAGGAACAAGGCTGTTCAGACCCTTAAGTCTCTCTTTTCTCCCTGAACTGTTATGTGTCTCTGTGTTCTCTCAGCCTCAGTACTGTTGCTGAATTAGCTGTCGTCTGTCCCCTTGTTAACTTTCGATTTTACGGCTCCAGTTCTCTTCTGACCACTCTTCTAGATACAAATATCTTGACAATAAACTTGTTCTTGTCTCATCAGTTATTTCATAATAGGGATGCCATATCAGAGTAATAATGTCACCGGATGGGTAATTCAGAGGCACAAGATATGACTTTAAAGGCATTTTTTCTTATCCTAGCAGATTCAATGAGAGAACTTAAATTGGAATGACAACAATTTGAATGAAACCTCATTTTACTTTCATCAACATTCAGCCATCATGATTTCTTTTATTATTTCACTGATAGCCTTTGGTAAAGAATCTAAGTGTGATTGCAGACCTACCACAATATGGTTGGCTCTATATTGTCTTGACAAATGGCCTCGCAGTCAAGAGCAATTATTGATGGACAACAAATGCTGCCCTTGCCAGTTTTGCTGGCATCCCGGTAAACATCAACATTAAAGGTGAAATAAACCAAGGAAATGTGGATGATGGAGATCTGAAATAAAATCCCCTAGCATCTGAAAATGTTAGACAATCTCATCGAGTATGACGGCCTCTGTCAGGAGAAAAGCTGGTAACGTTTCGAGTGTAGTGACCCTACATCAGAACTGAAAGCAATTGGCAAATAAATTTTTTATATCCGGATGGCTAGATGAGTGAAGGCGAGATTAGCTGAATGGATGGAGAAATGTCCATCGAGAGAGAGGAAGAGAAAGAGAGAGAGAGAGAGAGAGATAGAGAGAGAGAGAGAGAGAGAGAGAGAAAGAAAGAAAGAGAGAGAGAGATAAATGAAAAGCAAACGAAGGGAATGATGATGAAGGAAAATAAAATGGGAGCTTATTCTTACATTTTCCCTTTTCCGATATTCCTGAATATCATGCCAATTTAGGTGGGTCCCTATTTACATTGAGTTATATTCTCTCTATCTCTCTTCCCTGAGTATGCTGGTCAACTCCATCGGAAATACTGGTGCTGTCGTTATAGTTGCTGAGATACAGAGAAACGTAATGTTACATTGTCAACTGCTTCTTTGGAGAGAGGAACTGTTCCTGTGGGACTGTGCGGGCATGCAATGGCTTTTTTCGCTCAGAAGAGAAATATTTTCAACACCGAATGCATGTACCGTGTGTGTGTGGATTTCACTTGCTCCTGTCATTACAAAGTAAGGGGAGGTTCTTTGGACGCTTTTCTCGAGTTTATGTTATTTGTGCTGGGTTCATTTAGAGAGACCTGAGGGTTTGGTGACCCCACTCTGGACGATATATGAGTACTGCATGGTTTACAAATGGAGCTGAGACTGCCCAGAAGAGAAGCTCTGTACATAAGGAGGGGCATCTCACTGTACCATCGTCCCTGGGATTTCTAGGAATAAATTTCTAAGTTGGACCCATTCCAAGTGTAAAGTGTGAAACCAGTTTGTTTAAAAATGAGATGACCACTTCAGTATAACCTGTAGCCTTACACCAGGGACAGAACTGTGCTGACACACACCATGACATGAACTGCATTGATTCTGTAACATTCCAGGCAGGAGTGCGTAACATATCCACCATCTCTGGAGTGCAGTCCTCCGATATATCACTAGCTGATAGAAGCACTCTGCCAATGTGAGGGAGCATTGGTTATGTCTTCACAGAAACGAACTTTCAGAAATACTAGGGAACGGGGGACTGGTCAAAATGAGGAACTGCAGGAAACTAGAATCAATGAAGAGTATGTTTTTGAAACTCTAATCAAATTGAAGTTTGCTATGTTGCTGCATCTGATGAGTTACATCTCAGAGTATTGAGGAGATGGGAACAAAGCTAGTGAAAGAATTACTGATTATTCTTCAAAACTGGTTAGATTCTGGAAAGGATGCTGCAGACTGGAAAGCAGCTATTATAACCCTAAATATTTAAAATAGTATGGCGAGGGAAAACCGAAAATTAAATAGTTTGGTGCCAGCTGTGAGAAGAGCATTGGAACATTTATAAGGAATGTGACAACTAGACACTTGGAAAACAATGATATGATTTGGTAGATTCAGTCTAGATTGGGGAAAGGGAAATGATCTTTGCTAAACCTTCTGCAGTTTGTGGAGATTGTCGTTCTGACATCTACAATTGAGATGCAGTGGGAGTGGAGTGTTTGAACTTTCAGAAGAAGCTTGACATGGTTGAATACAGATGAGTGGAGACTATTAGACTCATGGGTAGGTAGGGTTAAAAACACTGAATAGATTAAAATTTGGATAAAGGGCAAAATATGTGGAAGGCTTGTGGTGAATCAGAAGGATCAGTGCATGGGCAATAACTATTCACAAGTAATAAAATGAATCAGATCGGAACAACAAACATGATGATTCTCATTATTGTTTATTAAATTGTGAGTGTTAGAGAAGTGCTGTTGTTGAAAAGGACCTGGAAGTCCTTGGTTTTAAGTCACTAACAGAATTCATATGGGGCAGCAAGTAATTCTAATTGTAAAGGATATATGGTCTGTTGAGCAAAGTTATTAAAGTAACAGAGTAAATATATCTTGCTCAATGGTAGTGTTTTCTTGAAAGAGTATTTGGAGGATTATGTACAGACTGAGTCTGCTTTATAAATAATGATCTCCATGTCACCGAGACAGTGCAAATATTTTCACCAGACTAAATCCTGGCATGATCATACAATCAGGAGATAGTGCAGTAACTGTGTGTTTTAACCTGTAGCACTGTGAGAGATTAAGAAGTTGAAACTTGAAGGTTCCGGACAGACACTCATTATGATGTTTCAAACTGCCATTGATAAGGTGAGAAATTCCAGATTTCCTATAGGATGCTCGATTCCGAATAGTTTACACGCCTGTGCAGAACCCTCATTTCGATTGACAGAGATGTACAGGCTCTGAATGCACTCTGGTCACTTTAATGCGCAGTTGCTGTGTGACCCTGCACTCAAAGTTATATTTTTAACAATTCTGTCAGAAGTTACAATACATTCAGTCTGAAACTGTTAGCCATTCCTCACCCACTTGACTGTCAGAAAGAACATCACTCAGCTGTGGAAGATGTTTTTGAGACTGGTTTAAAAATGGCTTCAATCCCACTGCCAAACAACCATGCTAACATAACACAGATGTATGTTGGGTAATGACGTCAAGGGAACAACATGGAACAGTCACTCTGTGGAGTTCCTGCTCCATGTGTTTATGATATTTAAGCATCCTTGAAACCTTCCTGTTCCTGTGTTAGTGACTTGAGAAGCTGAGTGACCCCTTCCTGTTCCTTAAGCTGAGTGACCCCTTCCTGTTCCTTTCTAAGTGACTCCAGGTGTAAAGTGGTCACGTTCAGATCCAGTGTAAGTGACATGTGGTGCTGAGCAGAGTCGTTGTCTTTCTGCGTAACTGCCGGGAGGGACTGGAAGGACTGGCCCTCTTCTTCCCAAGTTTTGATGGGCTGAATGGCTTCCCCTCATTCGTATGAAGCCAGATTGATGTGCTGATTCAACCGTTCCTTTTTCTGCAGAAATCTGCAGAACTGTTCCATGAATGTTACCGACAGTTTAACATCATAGGCTTGAACGTTGTCGCAGACTACTCTTGTGCTGTGAATGATTCCAAACACTGGAGAGTTTGCAATGGAATATGATGAAGTGTAATTTTGATCAGCCTCCTTGATGTTATCATCACTTAAATACTGCCTTGATATCAGGGACACTCATTCTTAGTTAAGCCATTTTATTAACCTCTATCTCTCACATTGATAGGTCATGATGCAGGAGCAGGCAGTGAATTCTTCAATCAGAGAGTAGTGAATGTCAGGAATTCTCTATTCCAGAGAGTCTGGGGAGCTCTGGCAGTACGTTGCTTCCAACTGCTCCAGTCTAGCAGGTTTGTGGTTCTGAATGGAACACAAGAACATCAGACTCAGAGCCAGGATTAGATCGTTAAGCACTATGAGCCTTCTCCACCAAACACTAAGATTGTGGATGATCAGGTTGTGGTCTCATCCCCACTATCCTGTTTGTATCCCATAGGCCATGTTTCAATCTCTGTCAAATACTGAACGAATACAGTTTGAACAAATGTGAACAAAGCGACACCACATACTTCTGGGGAAGATAATTCTCACTCAAAAGGCCTCTTTAGAATTTTTTCTCATCTCTCTTACAGTGTCGTGCAGCAGGCAACCCTGTCTACGTAAACCAAACATTCCAATCTGATCTCAACACATTTGCCAGAATTAGGCTCATATCCTGTAAATCCTTCCTATTAATAAGCACACCCAGATGCCTTTTAACTGTTGAAATTGTACCAGCCTCCATCAATTTCTCTGACTGCTCATTCCATAATATGCAATCTGCAAGAAAAGTTTGTCCATTTACGATCTCTCTCCTCTCACCTTAAGCTTTTATCCTATAGTTCTGGACTCCCAGACCTGGAAAAAAAGACCGTGCTATTCAGATTGTCCATGTCACTCATGATTTATAAACCTCTGTAACGTCACACCTCGGCTTCCGATGCTCCAGAATGAACAAACCCTAGTCTTCCCAGCTTTTCCCTATAGCTCATTCCCTCCATGCTCGGCAATATCATTGTAAAACGTTTTGTCACCCCTTCAAGTTTAAAAGCAGCCTTCCTCCAGCCAACAGAACTGAATTAAACACAGTATTCTAAATCTGGCCTCAACAATATCCTGCCCTATCGAAACATGATCTCCCAACTCGCATACTCAAAGCACTGACAAAGTAAAGGCAAGCATCCCAAACCCCTTCTTCACCACCGTGTCTGCCTGCACCCTTTTGTTTGACAACACTCCCCAGGGCTCCAACATTAATTATGTAAGTCCTGCCATGTTTTACCTTACCAAAATAGCAACACTACGCATTCAGCTAAAGTTAACTCCGTTTGTCACTCCTTGGTCCATTGACCCATCTGATCGAGATCCCATTATACACAGAGGTACATCTTGCTGGCCACTGCACCTCCAACTTTTATGTCATCCGTAAACATAACAAAAAGGCAAGTATTCATGTCCAAATCATTTATATAAATGATAAATGCTGTGGACTCAGCACCTTGTGCTACACCATTGGTCACAGTGCTTCAGGCTGGAAAGCTGTCCTCCACCACCCTCTGTCTCCTACATTCACTCTAATTTTGTAGTCTATTTGTTAGCTCATCTTGGATCCATTTGTCATCTAACTTTACTAACTTATCTGCCATGTGGAATCCTGTCGAACACCTTGCTAAGGACTGTATGGATAGCGTCTACCAAACTGCCTTCATTATTTTTTGCTACCTCTCAAAAAACGCAATCAACTTTGTTAGATATGACTTCGCATGTACAAAGCCATGTTGACTATCCCTAATCAGTAGTTGCGTCTGCAAATGCATGTAAATCCTATCCCTCACAATCCTCTCCAACAACGTGCCCTCGTCAGGCTCACCAATCTATCGTTTAGGTCACTCTTCCCTTTCCCCGTCCCATGCTTCCACTGATCACTGTAAATGTTAATATAAATAACTTGGTGATATGACCAACAATATAGGTCTCAGACTGGGTCAGAGTTAGGAACAAGTCAGGTAGGATTCTTTAATCTGCTACAATTGACAAGTTTATGACCAAAACAAAGTTACTCAAACTACAATGGAAAGATGAATGACAAATATTTTGGATAGTGCAAATCTGAGTACCGATGCTTACCTCCGTAAAAATACTGGCACATGAACAGGTTTGATGACAAACTGAAATATGACATCTCTGCAGAGAGTTAACTTGAATAAACTTTGACCAAATATTAGTTGAACTCATGATGGGAGGAAACATGGGTTATTGTTCCAAATAACATTCAGCTTATGCAGATATTCTGCTCTTACAAGCTACTGGAAATGGGATAACTTCCTGGAACAGGTGGAGTTAGCTGAATTCCCTTCACTTCAGACAGTGGGGTGATTCCAGTGATTCCTCGAAAGGAAACCTCCATGATTGGTAAAGATGACTGAGGTGCTTTCAGCTTTCACACATTGCTGGAAAAAGGAAGAGAGAGAGAGAGGGAACAACAGGCTGTTCCTTCTCAGGAAGGTTACATTTTCCCACTCTCTGAGTAGAATCACATATTAATGTTCTCACGTCGCCAACTGGACCAGATGAGGTCTCTTTGAACAGTATCTGAACTGTACGACTCCATCACGTTCCCTGCTCCATGTAGGTACATCATTGCTGCCGTCGGACACACAGCCATTTCTTTCATAACAAATCGCCCTATTAGGTTTCAAGATGTCTTCCTATGTTCCGTGCACTTATATAATATAACTTTTAATATCTTCAAAATCTCCATATTTAAATGACTGCATTTTAATCTTAAATTACATCCCCAGCCTTATTCTCCCGTGGAAGATAAAATATTAATCAGGTATTCACTAGCTCGAAAACATATATGGTCAATAAGAATATTTCTCATTGTCAGGCCTAAACTTCTGATCGTTCAAAACATAATGCCTTCATCGCAGGAACGAGTAAAGAGAAACAATGTGAAAAGTTTCAAAAGCAATTTGTGTTTTTACTCCAGTGGAATTACAACCCACACGCAGTTCATGAGATGCCGTCTCAGCAATGGCCGTTCCAGATACAGTAAAACAACCTTAAGATCATACTTGATACCCTGTGGAAGGAAAAGTATCATTCTATTTATTTTCCCAATCACATGCTGCATCAGTAGTCTAAATTGTGATGTATGTACCAGGACACGCGAATCCTTTTGTACCACCGAATTCTGCATTCTGCCTCCAGTTATGTTCTTTATTGGAATATGGGATGGCGTTTTCACAGGGTGCAGGGTGGGAGGAGGTGTAGTCTAGGTTGCTGTGGGAGTCAATCGGTTTAGACTACACCGGCTCTCACCCTGCCCCCTGTAAAAACGCCATCCCATGTTCCCAGGCTCCAATATCTGTGTGCTCTCCTCCTGCTGCGCTGAGTGACAGGCTACAATACCTGTGTGCTCTCCACCTGCTGCTCCTGAGTAACAGGCTCCAATAACTATCTGCTGTCCTCCTGCTGCTCATGAGTAACAAGCTCCAATAGCTGTGTGTTCACCACTTGCTGCTTATGAGTAACAGGCTCCAATAGCTGTGTGCTAACCTCCTCCTGCCCCTGAGTAACAGGCTCCAATAGCTGTGTGCTAACCTCCTCCTGCCCCTGAGTAACAGGCTCCAATAGCTGTGTGCCCTCGTCCTGCTGCCCCTGAGTAACAGGCTCCAATAGCTGTGTGCTCTCCACCTGCTGACATTGGGTAACAGGCTCCAATAGCTGTGAGGTCTCCACCTGCTGCTCCTGAGTAACAGGCTCCAATAGATTTGTGCCCTCCTCCTGCTGCGCCTGAGTAACAGGCTCCAATAGCTGTGTGTTCTCCTCCTGCTGCTCACGAATAACAGGCTTCAATAGCTGTGTGCTCTCCTCCTGCTGCTTGTGAGTAACAGGCTCCAATATCTTTGTGCTCTCCACCTGATGCTCCTGAGTAACAGGCTCCAATAGCTGTGTGCTAACCTCCTCCTGCCCCTGAGTAACAGGCTCCAATAGCTGTGTGCCCTCGTCCTGCTGCCCCTGAGTAACAGGCTTCAATAGTTGTGTGCTCTCCACCTGCTGACATTGGGTAACAGTATCCAATAGCTGTGAGCTCTCCACCTGCTGCTCCTGAGTAACAGGCTCCAATATCTTTGTGCTCTCCTCCTGCTGCTCCAGACTAACAGGCTCCAATAGCTGTGTGCCCTCCTCCTGCTGCTCCTGAGTAACAGGCTCCAATAGCTGTGTGCCCTCCTCCTGCTGCCCCTGAGTAACAGGCTCCAATAGCTGTGTGCCCTCGTCCTGCTGCCCCTGAGTAACAGGCTTCAAAAGTTGTGTGCTCTCCACCTGCTGACATTGGGTAACAGTATCCAATAGCTGTGAGCTCTCCACCTGCTGCTCCTGAGTAACAGGCTCCAATATCTTTGTGCTCTCCTCCTGCTGCTCCAGACTAACAGGCTCCAATAGCTGTGTGCCCTCCTCCTGCTGCCCCTGAGTAACAGGCTCCAATAGCTGTGTGCCCTCCTCCTGCTGCCCCTGAGTAACAGGATCCAATAGCTTGGTGCTCTCCTCCTGCTGCCCCTGAGTAACAGGCTCCAATAGCAGTGTGCTCTCCTCCTGCTGCTCCTGAGTAACAGGCTCCAATAGCTGTGTGCTCTCCACCTGCTGACATTGGGTAACAGGCTCCAATAGCTGTGAGCTCTCCACCTGCTGCCCCTATGTAACAGGCTCCAATAGCTGTGTGCCCTCCTCCTGCTGCGCCTGAGTAACAGGCTCCAACACCTCTACGCTAGCCTCCTGCTGCCCCTGAGTAACAGGCTCCAACTGCTGTCTGCTCTCCACCTGCTGCTCCTGAATAACAGGCTCCAATAGCTGTGTGCCCTCTCCTGCTGCTCCTGAGTAACAAGCTCCAATACCTTTGTGCTAACCTCCTCCTGCCCCTGAGTAACAGGCTCCAATAGCTGTGGGTTCTCCACCAGATGCCCCCGAGTAACAGGCTCCAATAGCTGTGTGCTGTCCTCCTGCAGCTCCTGAGTCACAGGCTCCAATATCTGTGTGCTCTCCACCTGCTGCTCCCTGGGTAACAGACTCCAATAGCTGTGGGCTCTCCTCCTGCAGCTCCTGAGTAACAGGCTCCAATAGGTGTGTGCTCTCCACCTGCTGCTCCTGAGTAACAGGCTCCAATAGCTGTCTGCTGTCCTCCTGCTGCTCCGGAGTAACAGGCTCCAAAAACTGTTTGCTCTTCTCCTGCTTCCCCTGAATAACCGGCTCGAATAGCTATGTGCTCTCCTCCTGCTGGTCCCGAATAACAGGCTCCAATAGCTCTGTGCTGTCCTGTTGCTCCTGTGTAATGGAACTGAAGGACTGAATAGCCTTTTCACATTCCATTCAGTTCGTATTGACTGAAAACCTTTCTGCTGTTTCGGAAAAATACCATCAAAATCAGAATGCTGCATTTGTATTTTATTTCTCAGTAATTGAGCAATCATGCTGACTGACTCTGCTTTTGTTGTACAGGTCTGAGAATCTGATGGAATAACAGGTTCGTGAGGCTGATTAGTTCCTCCTGTCCCTGTGTAACCGGCCGAAAGGCCTATGTCTTCCTATGCCTCGAGAGCAGGCACTTGGGGGCGGAGTCGTTTTTCCCTGTCCCTGAGCAGCAATTTCAATGCGCTGATTGGTGCCTCGAGGTTATGAAATGGTTGATGCCAGGGCATTTCAAACTACAAGCAGCATTACTCAAGGTATCAGGAAACTTCCCTACCAGGCATTTTATGCATCTGGTCTGTTATTCTATCCATGTCTCCATTTATAAACAGGTTCGAACATATACAACCCTGCAATGTTCCAGCAATACACCAGCATACAAGGAAGAAAGATTAAAACGATTGAAAGACTTATGATCTATCACTCAGCAACCATCATTCATTCAGTCCAGACTGAGTAAATGTTCCCTTTTATGTAAAACGATGGAAGGAAATGGTTAACTGAACCTGTTTGTTTGGTGACTGTGATTAATGTCAGTCTCCATAGAATGTCCTTATCCCAGTGGAGGGTTCACATATTTTAATGATAAAATGGGAAGCGTTCAACGTGTTATCCCATAGTATGATTGGGAGTATCACTGACAGCATTAACAGGGATCAGCAGCTACAGAGGGAGGGGAATGGGAGGTCTGAATCTGAGGACATTAGACTGGAATATAACAACAATGGAAAGGAGTTTATCCGATTATATATGGAGTCTTTCCACATATCATTGGTGGCCATTACCATGGCGGATCGAATATGCACTGTACATTATTCAATATTTTTATTATCCTACCCTGGCTTTTGTTGGTGTACCTGGTAAGTTTCACTGTCCATTTATTATTTGCATTAATCATGTGTGACTGTACTATTGTTCTTTTCATTTACTCTACTTGGTAAGCATTCACTCTCCAAACCACCACGAACAACAACAGTGTCCTTTTTTCGTTCTGGCACTGTGACACACACACACACACACACACACACACACACACACACACACACACACACACACACACACACACACTCACAGTCTCTAGCCTTATATTATTGCAGTGGAGATGCAAAGCCATATATTTGTGGGAAACCATTCGCCGTCACTCACTGCATGGGTTGCAAATCTTCCCGTCTAAAACCTTTCTGTAGTTCAAGTATAGCAGCAATATACTGGAAAAGGTTTGCAATGGTCCCCATGCTGGGCAGGTAGTCCAGCTCATGGAGTACTCCACTAGCATGGTCTGCACAGTCCTCCATTCTGGTGTCTGAGTTGGTTCTGTGAGACAGGTTCAGATTTAGGTGTAACGAAGCATTTTAACTGATCTGCCAATGTTTTCATTTGATGTTTTCATTTTTGTGATTGAACACACCATTGTCTCACTTCTCCAGTTATTCTCACTCCCCAATCTCCTTATCCATATTTTCACAACATGTTATCAGTTAATTAATTGCTTGTTTTTCTTTATCGTTCTATGTTTTGTTTTTGGCTTCTGATTGTATCGAATGCTGGTATTGTGAAGCTCTGAAACAGTGAAATAGTGTGTATTGGGCTGTTGTTCACCTCCTGTTGTGTCCCATTTGCTGCTCCATGTTGGACATGGGGTTCCAGTAGCTTTAAGAGACCTGTGTGTCCACTGAACGCCTGTATTTCTCGCTCTCAGCGGACTGTGCAGTCAGTAACACGAGGGAATCCCTCGACTATCATTATAAAGGACCGGGTATCTAACTTGTAACTGAGGAGCTTCTGACTGTCTCCTGTTATTGAAACCTTAGTAGATGGGATGGGAATGGCTTACTGGAGGTCGTGCTGTGAGCTGACTCTCACATTCAGAGAGATCTGATCATTTGTTGACCCAAATCTGGATGGAGCATAGGGACTGTAGTTACAGCATCTGGGTCTGTAACATGAACAACAAAAAATGAGCAGAGATTCAGAGAGGGGAAGCTCTGAAACCTCGGAGTGAGTGTGTGGGGAAAGGGATCTGCCAAATCTGTCTGCGTCTTAACATAGGTACACACACCCACTCGCTCGCCTCCGACATACACCCATGCACCTTTCCCTCTCCTCCCCATGCACACTCACACTCACCCTCTCTCACACGCATATCCACACACTCCCCTCACTCATACCAATGAACCATATTTTGTCAACAATATACAATTTATATATAGTCAGTCAATGCGGTATTTTATAAACTCATACTTTGGGAATAAAATCAGTCTGACTCCAGAAGAAGATAAAGACAGACTCAAACAACACCTCAAGCCTCAAAAACATAGTCTGTCTGGAGGGGTCCCTTCCTTTACGTTGTTAATACCTTAAGTTATCTCCAGGCAGTGACTTGAAATAAATTCTCAGGTTTGCATATTAATCAATCAAAGCCCGCAACTCCATTCGAACTGAGAAAAGATTTGGGAGGCATCTTCGATGTGTTAAGTTCATGTGCACGAATTTCCTTATAAATTATATGTCTAAGGTCTTCTTCTCTCACGAACATCTGATGAAGGAACAGCGGGACCAAAGCTTGTGCTTTTCAAAATAAAATTGTTGGACTATAACCTGGTATCTTGCCATTTCTAACGTTGTCCAACCCAGTCCAAACCAGCACCTCCATATCATGGCTTTTATTCGTTAGCGCCTCTCCAATAAAATACATTTTCCTTATCCTGTTTGGTTTTGTTTTGCATATTAATCTTTTGTGAGGCACGTTATGCAATGCCTTCTGGAAGTCCAGAACTGAGACATCTTTAGGATCCCCTTCATCCACCTTGTTAGTCAGATTATTTATTTTAAAACGTAAGTCAAAAAATTCAAACCTGATTTATTCTTCAGTCAATCATGTTAACTGAGATTGATTGTGGTTTGATTTGATCATATGCTGTTATTAATTCCTTAATTGCTGATTCTAACAATTTATCTTCAATTCCCAATAGTTTGTTCATCACTTTTCATTCCCTTGTGAAGTTGGCTTTTCGAAGTTCTTCCCTTTCTGTAACCTTGACATTCCCCTTCAATTCACAAGGTTGTAAATGATCTGTTCCAATTGCTATGTAAGAGGCATGAGTGGCTGATTGGACTCATTCTGTTCCTGCTTTACACACTTGATGCGCTGAATGTCTTCCTGGTGCTCCTACATTATACTCTCGATGGGCTGAATATCCTCCCGGTGTTCCTACATTATCTTCTCGATGGCTTGCATGTCTTGCTCCTGTTCCTGATCAAGCCGCTTAAGGTCTCAATGTCCTCCTTCTGTTGCTCAGTGACAGGTTTGGGGACTTACGGAATTTCCCTGCTGTTAAGTCACATTTCGAGGGCTGAATTGCGCAGGCAGGTTGTGTTGCCCACACTGGGTAGCTCAGTGGTTAGCACTGCTGCCTCGCAGCACCAGAGATCCAGGTTCAATTTCAGTCTCGAATCACTATCTCACATTCTCCCTGTGCCTGCAAGGGTTTCTATCGGGTATTCCAGATTCCTCCCAGTCCCAGGATGTGCAGGTAAGGTGCGTTAGACAAAGAAAATGCCAGATTATAGAGATTGGATTAGGGGGCAGGGGGGAATAGTGGGATTTAAATGTGGTGGTATTTGTAGGATTAGTATGCTTGAGAGAAATGGGTAAGAGATGACATCAATGTTGAGATATGCCTCACCGAACATCTCGCCTGAATCTGCCATTAATCTCCCCAGAGCCCATGTCACTCAGGTTCCACAGAATCTGGTAAGGTGGAGCTCAGAAACAGCAAGTAGAAGCAAACATTGATGGGAGTTGTATCTCAAAGACAAAATTGTTATACAAATGCTGTTTATATTACAGAACAGAAAATTACACATCCAAGTTTTGTGGGTACTACAATAAAAATGGACAGCTTCAAGACATCTGAACAGTGTTAACCCAAGTGAATTTTAATGCTGGGGAAATGGATTTTATGAGGCTGTGTGAGATGGGTTGCTCTAACAGTATGTTGATCACCGAGCTAGAGTTCGGACTGTTTTGAAATTGGTGTTGTGTAATCAGAAGGTGGTACTTATTGTAGAGAAAAGGAAAAATAACAGGGAAACTAACCAGTTACTTAGTGTCTGTCTTCATGGAGGAAATACCAACTAATCATGGGACTTGTGCAACTAAACGCTAAAATCATCCATATCAGCGATGAGGTAGTATTTGAAAACGTATGTGGATTGAGGATTGATAAGTCTGACAGACCAGATGTAATTCATACTGAAATTTCAGAGAAAACAGTAGTGCACACGTTGATTGCATTGAGGATCATTGTATTTTTCCATGTCCAGTTTGGAAGATTATGAATGCATTCCAAGGATTTAAGAAGAGAAGAGGAGGGAGAGTGGAGACCTACAGATTGGCTAACCTGTTATCCACAGTAGGGAATCTGTTGAACTTTATTGTAAAGAATCTGATCTTGGACACTTAGAGGACAATAGCAAACGTCAAGAGAATGATTCTAGATTTCTGAAAGGGTAATCAAAATTTGCAAACTTTTTGCTTGAAGATAACCCTTGTGAATGTAAACAATGGAAAACCAGTGAATATGGTATAGTTGGACACTCAGGAGGATATTCAAGAACTCATGCAGTAAGTTAACAGAGAAAGAAAACAAAGTGTACTGGGAGAACCATACGCAAATTGAGCAAGTTAAAATTTAGGTTTGCTTTTGTTTAAAGAGAATCAGTATATAGGCGATGTAGAGCTCCATGCTCTCTCTCCACGGATGCTGTCTGACTTACTGTGATATCTTCGAGGAGAAAGTGAGATTTGCAGATGCTGGAGTATTAGAGCTGAAAATGTGTTGCTGGAAAAGCGCAGCAGGTCAGGCAGCATCCAAGGAACAGAAAATTCGACGTTTCGGGCATAAGCCCTTCATCAGGAATGAGAAGGGCTTACTATGATATCTACCACGTGTGGGTTTCAGTACAGATTGCAGCTTCTACAGTAATTTATTCCGACTAGAAGTAAAGCCATTCTGCACGAGTTACATAGTGTTGGTGAGACTGTACCTGGTGTATTGGATACAGATCTGATGTCTTGATCTAATTGAAATTTCTGACAGAACACAGTCTATGCTCCTGGGGTTGCATGGTGTAAACATGAATTGGTGGGTTTCTGAAGAGATTATTAACAAGAGTTATAAGAGTGAACTGTCAAAGGAAAAGGTAAGAGAAAACAAGTGCAGCTTCGTTCCAGTCTGAACCCAGAGAATACAGCATTACAGCAGGGAAGTGACAGAACTATGAAGCAAATACATTACTTCTGTCTTCACAGAAGATGAAAAAAAACAAGTCAAATCTTCTCAGCAAGACTAGGAAGCCTTAGTCTCGTGAGATAAATAATGAAATTAATAAATAATTGCATTGGGAGAAATTATTGGGACTTAAAGAATGGTTGCACTCAGCATACAGATGGAAGGAAAGAAGATAAAATCCAATACCAGAGTATTGTGCTTAAACAAAGGAGAGTACAATAGGATGAGGGAGGAGTTGGCTAAAGATGGCTGGAAGCAAAGACTTGAAGGTGGAACCGTTGATGAACACTAGCTGGTTTTCAGTGCAATTTTTCCAAGTGCTCAGCAACAGTATATAACAGGGAAATGGAAGGACTGTAGGAAAAGGGTAATCTGTTGTGGATGTCTCAGGAAATAAGGGAAGCTATCAAATTAAAATAACTGACATAAATAATGACAAAGACCACTGGGAAACTGAAAGTTTTGGAAAAATATAAACGTCAAAAGAAAGCAACAAAAAAGCTATCAAAAAACATAAGATAGACTATGAGAGTAAATTACCTCAGAATATAAAGACATGTACCAAAAGATTCTACAAGTATATAACAAAAATAGTGGCTAAGGTAATCAATTGTCCTTTCGAGGGTGAGAAGTGGGATTCAGTAATGGGATATGAGGGAATGGCCGCGGATTTGAGCACATAATTTGTCGAGCTTGTCTGTGAAATAGATTAGCAACATGTCAGATGAAAGGTAGTTGAGGACCTGGAAATAATCATTCCTACGAAAGAGATTGTGTTAAGCAAGCTAATGGTGCCAAAGGTAGATAAGTCTCCTGGCTCTTATGGAATGCATCACAATTTACTAACAGAGATAGTGGGAGAAATAGTAAATGCATTCGTGGAAACTTTTCTAAACTCACTGGACTCTTGTGCAGTTCCAGCAGATTGTAAAACAGGAAATCAGACACCACCGTTTAAAACGAGATGTGGACAAAGGTGGGGAACTATAGACCAGTTAGCCATTAAGTGTAATGGGGAAAATGCTTGAATATGTAATCAAGGAATAAATAGCAAAGCATCTTGAGAGGAATCGTCCCATTGGGCTGATACAGGATCAGATCATGAAAGGCAAATCATGCTTAACTAATTTACTGGAAATCTATGAAGACATTGTGACCACGGTGACTCAGTAGATGCGGTGTACCTAGATTTACAAAAGGTAATCGACACAGTGCCGCCAAGAAATCTGCCTGCGTAAGGTAAAGATGTGTGGCATTACGGGTAATGCATGAACATGGATAGACGATTGGTTAGCTAACAAGAAGTAATGAGTGGGAATAAATGAGTGTTTTTTTTTTCTGGTTTCTGATCATTGACTAGTGGTGTGCCTGAGGGATCAGTGCTAGGACCGTAATTATTCACAGTTTACATGGACGATTTGCAGTTGGACACCACGTTAGTGTTTCAAAGAATGCAGATGACACTAAAATGAGTGTCAGAGCAAAGTGTGCAGAGGAATGTTAAACTTTACAAAGGAACATAAATAGTTTAAGTGAGTGGGCAAAGGTCTGGCAGATGGAGTACAATTGTAATAAATGCAAAGTCATCCATTTTGGTCGGAATACCAGTGAAAAGGACTATTACTTGCATGCTAAAACAAATGCAGCATGTTTCTGTGCAGAGGGACTTGGGTGTCATTGTGCATGAATCACAGACGTTGGTCTGCAGGTGCAATAGGTAATTAACGAGGCAAATAGAATTGCTAAAAGGATTGAGTTTAAAAGCAGGGAGGTTATGTTGCAGCTGTATAGGGTGCCGGTGAGACCACACCTGGAGTATTGTGTGCAGTTTTGGTCTCCTCACTTGAGAAATGATGTCCTGGCACTGCGGTGGATACAGAGGAGGTTCACTAGGTTGGTTCCCGAGTTGAAGGGTTCCTTATGAAGAGAGACTGATTATACTGGAATTATATATTGATTGGAATTTGAAAGAATGAGAGAGGATCTGATAGAATCATACATAATTATGAAGGAAATAGATCAGATAGAAATGCAGAGTACGTTTCCAGTAGTAGGTGAAACTAGGACAAAAGGGCAAAGTCTCAAAATTAGGTAGAGCAGATTCAGGACTGAATTCAGAAGGAATGTCTTGACCAAGAAGGTTGTGAATTGGTGGAACTCCCTGCTGAGTGAAATAGTTGAGGCTTTGTTATTGAATGTGTTTGAAGCTCAGATAGAGACTTTTTTGAGCAGTAAAGGAACTAATGGTTATGGTGAGCGGACGGGCAAGTAGAGCTGAGGCCATGAAAAGAACAGCCATGTTCTTATTAATTTTCCTAGTTCTTATGTAATGGGTCAACAAGAAATGGGAATCATATTTGAGAAACTGACTGGTCTATACATACGGTGAAGCAATGGATGCAGTGCATTTGGATTTTCAGAAAGATTTTGGTAAAGACTCTGGCCTTGTGTGCAAAGTCAAATGTTACAGGGATGGGGCTAAAATCTGAACATGATTTTAGAATTGAAGAGCTGACAGGGAACAGTGAACAGGAATAGAACATTCTGTTTTGAAGTGCAAGGATCTTTGCGTGTTGCAAGGATCGGTATTTTGGCTCCAGCTATTCCCAATGCATCATAAACAGTTGGTCGAGAGAATCAACTGCAGTATTACCCAGTCTATTGACGGCACTAAATGATGTCGGATTGTGAGTGGGCGAGGAATATATTTTTTTAAAAAGCTCCAAAGTGATTGAGACAAATAGAGTGAATGGGCAAAAACATGGCAGATGAAGAGCGATGGGGGTGGATGTGACGGTGTTTATTTTGGTGGAAACAATAGAACAGCAACCAATAATTTGAAATGGGTTGAGCGAAACATTTTGAATGTTAGAGGGATTTTTGCTTTTTATTTGGTTTCTTCTGCGCAGACCTCCATGGTCAGTGCAGGGCAGTGAGTTCTGAAGCCAGAAGTCAATACTGAGAATGATATTGGCAGACAAACCTGTGAACACAGACCCACCAAGTGGGTAGCTGTAACATTGAAAAGTTCAGGATCTCCCTGTGCAACAGTCATGACAGCAATATTGCAGAAACACAAACCAGGTAGGAAGGTAAAGGGTGTGGTGACGATCATTTCAGGTGGATTTGAACACAGGACTAAGGGTGTCTTACTGCAATTGTACAGGCCATTGGGGAGACGCCCATCTCGAACATTTTACAGTATTGTGTGCAACGTTGGTCTGCTTACTTAATGTAGGACAAACCTGACATTGAGGGAGAGCAGTGAAGGATGATCAGACTGATCGCTGGGATGACAGACTTGTTGAGGGAGCAGGGTTTGGGGCGACTGGACCTGTATTCCTTGGGATTTAGGAAAATAAGTGGAGATCTCAAGGAAATATTTCGAACACTTACAGGGCGAGACAGATTGGAAGCAACGATGATAATTCCCCTGGCTGGGTTGTCTAAAATAAGAGGTCACAGTATTAGGTACAGGCAGAGCACTCTGTATTGAGATGAGAGAGTGGTGATACTGGGAAATTCTCTAAGGCATCAGGCTGTGGAAGCCAAAACACAGGATATAAATAAGGATTTCGAGACACTAAACGGATCAGGAGACAGCTGGGGTATGGCTGTCACAAGCTCAGAGATATTAGGAAGGAGGTCTCTTCAGGGTCAACAGGACTGTGTTTCCCATTCCCTTTTCTAATACTGAGGCTGCAGCTGGGGGTTCTGTAGGTTTTACCCTTCTAAACCTCGGAGCACATCAAAGCTGAAAAGGTGTTGCTGGTTAAACCAGCAACACATTTTCAGCTCTGATCTCCAGCATCTGCAGGCCTCACTTTTTACTCGGAGCACATCAATACAATTTAGTGTCTTGCTTGACCGGCTGAGAGACCATTGAAACGTTTATCACATGTCTGTGTTTCTGGAGTCACTTCTAGGTCAGGCCAGGAAAGCATGGAATTCACCAGACCAGAATTCGCTTCCCCAAAGTACATTGGGGAAACAAATTGAAGTTTACAGTCGACATTGATTTCAGGATCACTGTTACTGACACCAGATTTAAAATGTCGATATTTTATTAACTGTTTTTAACTTCCACCAGCTGCCAGACAATTAGCCTGGTCTGGATTAGTAATCCAATGCAATTTCCACAACAGCATCATCTCCACATGGGGACCTATCAGAAACAACACTGAGCTGGTTATTTCTGTGCTGCTTGACAACTCTGTTGAAAAAAGAACTCCCACCAATTTGTCTGTCGTGATGGAACTGAGGGGATGCTAATTGGTTAGATTGTATTTATTCCCCCCTTAGGGAACTGGACATAGCTGAGTAATTTTCCACATTGCCAGGGAGATGTCAGAGTTGGAGCTGGAATGAAACAGCTTCCCCAGGAACACGGCTTATTGTGCAGCACAAGTCTTCAGTCGTATTTCAGCAATGGGGTCAGGGCCCATTGCTTTTGTCGTATCTACTGTGTTTAGTCCTTTCTTCATGCCACATGCAGTGAGTCAAATTAATTGAAGACTGGCATCTGTGATTCTGTGGGCATCATAATGAGGCTGAGGTGGATCACCCACCTCAACACTTCTGGCTGAGGATGGTGCAGATACCACATCCTTGTCTTGTACATTGAGTTACAGGGCTGTTTAATTATTTAGGATGGTGATATTTGTGGAACCCTCTCTGACAGTGAGCTGTTTCATGGCCCATCGACATTTATGACTGAATGGAGCAGGACGGTTGGTCAGTTGGCCACGGGTGAATTGCACCCTGTATGTTAGATGTTAGTTCTACTGTTTGGATTACATGCAGTCAGTTGTGGTAGGTTCAGCGGGTTGCCATCAGGTTTAGACACACATGGTTCTGAAACTGGCATGTTCACTCATACAGCACTGAAACATAGATTGGCTTGGTGGTAATGGTAGTCTGATGGATCATCCCAGGCAAAAAGTTACAGATTGTAGTTGAATATAATTCTGCTCCTGCTGCTGCTGTATTCGACAGCACCACATCAATGTGAGGAATTTTCAGTTTAAGAAAGTTCATGAAGTTCGATCATTAAAAGCATTTACAGAAGATTTTTGACTTGGAAATGAATTGAGGAGAATGAAGAATTAATGATAAAAAATGAGTTACAGAGTCATCGACTGTTAGAGTCATAAAATATGCAAACAGACCCTTCCGATAATCCACACAGACAACACCGTTCAGGTTGTGAACTAAGACTAGCAGAGAGCTGTACTCGGTCGGGCTTGGTTTGATGATGTTCTCCATGAGCATGGCCTCCACCTCCTTTTGGACCTGTCTGGCTTTGAGAGGATTAAGCTGATATGGGTGTTGTTTTATCAGAACAGTATTCCCTACGTCTACTTCGTGTACAATAGCATTGCTCCTCCTCATGTGATTCTTACATATGTCCTCATAGTGCAATAACAAACTTTTCAACTGCGTTCTATGCTCCTGAGACAGGTAGTTTATGAAACTGTCTCAAAGCTCAAAGACTTCTTCATTTGAAAAATATTTTGAGGCATTTCAAAATCCACAACATTTGGATTTCATTCCTCACTCTGCCAGGCAGTAACTAACACCTGTTTCTCCAGTTCTCCATCTCCTCTACTTTTCAGGAGGGACCTACACACTCATTTATAATCCACATGAAGGGGTCGTCGAATCTGGGAATTGGCAATACAGATGTTACTTTCATTATTGCCTGTGGCGAACCTACCATTTGGCATGTATGATAAGCCTGCCAAAAGTTAACCACATCTTTGTGCATTGCATGTCAATAAAAATGTTTTTGTCCCTTAGCCTGAGTCTTTCTTCCCGAGGTGACCTACCACTGGTAGTTTATGTGCTACCCTAACGCTTCCCTTCTCTATGTTCGTGGCAAAACAATCAGGTGCACTTCGGCACATTCCTCCTCTGCACTAACTTACCATGGTCTCCATTTCTGTCTTAGGATTCTATCTTTCAGATAATAGCCCTCAGGAATATCTTTGCCTTCTTTTCAGAGTACGCATTCACATATATATCGTTTATCATCTTGTCTGTCCGTTGCAAGTCCCTTCGCCTTACACGACTAAACACTTCTGTCTGACCCACTACCTGTTCAAGTTTTCCCTGCACCATTACGTCAAACAGGGTGTCCGCCAACTGAACATCAACTCCTTCATCTTTGTCTTTAGTTTGTGTGCTTCATGCTGTGACTTATGACAGTGGGATCTGTTTACTGTGCAGTCTGGGAAAATAGCAGGATACTTCTGTTTTAACTCCTCAGTTTCTTTTTATTCCTTGGACTTTTCCACAACAATTACTGTCGCTCCAAACTTGGACCCTGCTAAATCATTCCCAAGAATAAACTGGATTCCTGGAACTCACACTCTCTCAGTCACTCACAATGTTTCCTTTAATACTTCCACTAGTGCCACTGGATTAGCTTCTTTTATCACATCATTTCCCACAGTGCCTTTCTTAACGACCAGCATTGTGAGGAAGATAGTCGAGTCGAGTTAAAAAACTGGTCTGGGAGGAGTTGTTATGGTTTTTGGATGATTCGGATTCCTTCCAGGTCGGGTGGGAACTGTACAAAAATGAAAGTGTGCGCCTTAACTGGAGGGGCCCCAACATCCTGGAAGGGAGGTGTGTTCGTTCAACTCAGGAAGCTGGGGACCAAAGCAGTAGGTCAGAAACTGAACAGAAAGTAGAGGGTGGTCGAATAAACAGGCAGGGCCTGGACAATACCATACTGAGGGAAAGAATCATAACAATTTAAAAATATGAGCAGAAAGTTGGAGTATATTATAGGCTCACTCTTATTGGGATCAATAAATAAGTATGGAGAGCTTGTGCACAAAAGTATTAAAAAATAAAGACATATCAATAGAACTTATGTAAAAACAATACTTTTACATAAAAGCGTGCAGTATTTGGTGTACAATTAACGAACTGACAGCTCAAGCAGAGATAAATAGATATGTCATGGTGGGGATTACTGAAACGTGACTACAGGAAGGTCAAGGCTGGGGTGTCAAATGTCCACGGGTGCACAGTATTCAGACAAGGAGGAACAGCAGATGGAGTGTCTGTATTGGTCAAGGATAATGTCAAGGCTGTATTAAGAAATAATATTAACACGTTGGACAAAATGATGAACCAATCCGGTTCAAAATAGAACATATTGAAAGAAACCCATTGGAAGGAGCATTTCTAACCCACATACACCCATCCCAGCAAAGTACTTTCAAAGTAGGGAATAGCATGATCCAGGGAATAATGATGGCTTGAAACAAGGGCACACGAGTGATTATGGGTAATTTGAACATGTACATTGACTGGATTAATCAATTTGCAAGAGGACACACAAAGAACGACTCATCGAATCTATGAGGGATTACTTTTTCGATGAACAGGACATGGAACCAATCAGAGAACCGACTTTGGTATTACGTAATGAGGAAGAAGTGATAAATTATATTGTCGTAAGAATCATCTTAGAAAGAGTGGCACAGCTGGCTGTAGGTTAACATTCAGATTGAAACAGTGAATACAGTCACACATGAGAGGTTTAGTGTTGGGCAATGACAACTTTACTGGCCTGAGGAAGCGATTTGCCCAAGTGGACTTGGCAAAAACATTAAAGTGCAGGATAGTTGAATAACAGTGGTAACTACTTGAGGAGATAATCAGAACACTTCAATTAAAGTGCAATCCTTAATGGATAAGTAATTGTAAAAAGATGAAAAGTGATCCATAGCCTAACAAGGAAGTCAACAATAAAACGACAGTGATGGCCTGGTGGTATTATCGCCGACTGCTCATCCAGATGATGTTCTGGGGAGTCGGATTCCAATGCTGTCACGGTAGCTAGCGACATTTAAATTCAATATGAACCTGAAATTAAGGGCCTATTGATGATCATGAAACATTGCTTATATTTAGAAACAGCCATATATTTCACGAGTGTCGTTTAGGAACGGAAACCATCATTCTTACCAGATCTCACCTTTGTATGACTTCAAACCCACACAAATTTGGTTGATTCTTAACTGCCCTCCAGGGATGGACAATAAATGCTATTGTGAGGTGAGTTTCGTTAGCAACGCCACCGATCTGTTGCTTGTGTTTAATTTTCACTCATAATATGTTAATGAATTCCAATTGTCGTCGTGGTGCAGGAACATAACATTTTTGTTTCAGGGAGAGTTACAGAATTCTGAAGAAGTGACAGTGAAGGGACAATGGTTTCGATTCAAGTCAGGATGCAGTGTGACCTTGGCGATTATATTTTTCACTAATTGATGCTCACAAGCGATAGAAATGGTGAGACTATTTTCTGTTTACAAGAATTAAACTGATAGAGTTTTATGACACACAAACAGGCCATTCAGCGCAACATGTCTACATCAACCAGAAAACACCAAACTACATGAATGAAAGTTACCTCAAGACGCATGGTCGACTCTACTCTGGCATTTTGTGCTCATTCAGCTGCTGATTAAATGCTGTATTAACTTATGTTATTCATGATCTGGGCTGTCAGTTGGCCTTTTATTTCAATGTATTCATACTACTTCAAAGTCCTCAATAAGCTCATCAGATCAGCAAACATGTCTACATTGTTCAATTATTATGAGGAAATTGGATTTTTCAAAAATTCATTTGGGATTTTAATGGTGCTAAACAAACATTAATTTGTCCTTGAGAAGTCCCAGTCCAGTTGATGTTGGTCCATCCAAGTGGCTGTTGAGAGGGAGTACCAGCTGTGCATCTTATGTGCTGGTTTAGCTGGGAGTAAATATTACTGATGGTGGACGCAGTGTTAAACAAGCCGCTGTACTGTGATGAACAGTTGGCAGGAAAGCTGGCTTTTTGTCAAAGCAAATGTGGCAAGAAATTTATTATTCTGCAGAGAAATAACAACTTGACAACTAGAAGTCAATATAACAAAGAAGGAATGTTTCTTTCTATGTTATTGGTGCCCTTAAACGAATGGTGTTAAACAGCTGGAATAATGTTGGTGGGCTTATTGAACGAAACTTACACTGAGCATGTGAATTAGCTTGGATATTTTCAGAGATATTTTCAGGCTGTCCTCGGTTTAGTAAGTGCTGATGCTCCATGGGATGATGCTGATTTGTAATCTCCCCACTTACTGAGCACACTTCGATGGAACAAACCAGCAATTACCGTTGGGTGGTGCTTCACAATATATTATGGCATCGTATAATAAAGAAGATGCCTATCAAATCCGGCACCATCAAGTGCTGATACAAGTGTTTTGCCAAGTTTGTATGATTTGCTTCCTCAACCACCCTCACTGGCGATGTATTCCAGAAGCATATCACTCTCTGGATTCAGAACAATTTTCACAAATCCTCACTCAATCTCTTGTATTTCACTTTAAACGTGTATCCCCTTGATTGCAACCGTATGACTAAGGGGAACAGCTGCTGTCTGTTCACTCTGTCTATACCTCTCATGCTGTTATACACCTCTGTCAGGTTCACACCATAACCTTCTCTGCTCCAAAGTAAATCAAAAGCAAATCTAGCCTATCTTCATGGTTTGAGTACTCTCTTGCTGTTATTCTTTCAAAGTGCAGCATCTTACATATTGCAGTGTTACGTTTTTTACGCATTGATCTGGCCATCTGAAAAATCCGGTTGTACCCTCCTGTAACCTGATACTGTTGTCCTCACTGTGAACCATGGAATAATCATTGTGTCATCCACAACATTGTTTATCCTGCTCTAACCCCCACCCCCATCTCCCACATTCTTATCATCAACGTGTATGAAATCAGAAACAAAACTTGATTTTCTACCTGTTCTACAGTCGTTGTTGCAGAGGAAGAATTGATAATTCCAGTCTATAGTTTTCCCTCTTTTGGTGAATTTGCAGCATGATGCAGGAGAGGGCTTTTATTAGAGAGCACCAAATTTTATTTTGGACATGGAACTGAATTCTGCTTTTATACACCGGCCCTCTGCATTATTCATAAGACTTGTACTTCCTTATTCTTGGAGTCGCTTTTGGCACTGAAACATTTCCATTGTACGTGGACCTACAGCTTATTCTTTATAACATTCGCTGCAATCCCGTCAGAGCACAGGGAACTTTTTTTAATCTGTTGGATGGACGCAGGCACATTCATGAAGTTTGTTTGAAAGAACTAAGGTGATGAGGATGAAGATTCAATTAAATTCTGCGTTATAAGCATGCAGTAGAAGATCAAATCACATTCTCATGTCTACATTGAATTGGAAGCAAATTCATAGAAAAAACACCCACCATTATGGATGTTGTTTAGTGACATACAGTGACATAATGTTGAGATAATGAATTGGAGAGAACAGAAAATGTCTGCACTTGATGGAGATACAGAAATGTAGAATATGAACAATATGAGCAAGAATCCTGCCAATAAAAGCAGTATGAGAAACATTTTCCTAATATTGAAAGGAAACCAGATCCCAAATTTCCTTAATAGTGATGTTTAATTGTCCTTCAATCTCAGTTTTCCAACTGCGTGGTTTTCCCTGCTATAGGTGGTCCTTCTGACTCACCACCTCCTCCCCTTCATGTCCTTTCCTTATCCACCTACTTTCCTTGCATTGACCCTTCTGCTGTGGCATACCCTTCCACTGACCATCTCCCTTCACACTTCTCACACTGTGTATCAACACTACTTCCCTATCACTCCCACTTTCCCTGACTCTCCCTTCCACATTTTGCTCTCACACTAAATGCTGGACATTGCTGACTTCTGTGCTACTACATGTCATCAGTCAATGGTACGTTTGAAATGACAACAGAAAACAGCATGTTTGCCACTGTCTGATGCGCCGTGACCAGGATGGCTTTGTTAACTATTGCTATAGAGTGGAGTTTCTTCCTGTCCCTTTATCACCAACACTTAACCAAACTGCCTCATCACCAACAGGACAACCATCTTGGCACAGAATTGGAAGTCCATGTATCAATTTCCTTTTGTATATTGTGAGTATATTGATCCAACAAACAGTATTCTTCTCTTTTGCTCCTTATTCTTTCAATATAATTTGAGGTGAGATCGGAGAGACTTCCCTTTCAGTCGAAGCAGGACTTGACTGAGCGTGGAATCAAGGACCCTGAATAAAACTGTGATTACTGGGAATTAGAGAACCTTCTGCACTGGCAATGGGAACAATGGGAAAACAATGTCTACAATTTATCTTCCATGTTACAAACATCTTGACGAGGAACTACTTTGCTGTTCCTTCACTACCAATTGTTAAAACATCTTCTCATGTGCCTACAAGCAGCTCCGTGTGTATGTGCGTCACTTGGACAGAAGAGATCCAAGTAGGCTGCTCTATGTCGCGTTTTCCAAAGTGATTGTGCTTGACACATAAAATCTGTCCGTGCTAGTTCCTTCCAAAATCCGTGGATAACTATGCCCTGTACCAATGTACCTTATGTTTCCACTGTTTCATCTAAAGTTTCAGAAATGTAAGACCTTGCTGAATGAGTACGACCCTAGTGACACCAGGAGCATGATATGAAATTGAGGTAATGATTGGGATCCTTAATTCAATTGGTTACTTATAGAGGATTGGTCATGTGATTCATGGCCACTGACTTCAACAGGTTCATGATGATTTATGACACAGAAAATGTTATTAATATTTAGATCTCTGCCAAATAAAAAGCTTTTAATATTTCATTCAATGACGATAGCCAAATACATGAGATTTAACTGGAATGGCAGCTTCACTGTTCCCTTTCATATCAGAAAAATATCTACAGTCCAAAAGAAAAAGGAAGTTGGAAGTGCTGGAAAGCTTCAACAGGTCCAGCTGCATCTGAGCAGAAAGAGATTAACTTTCTGAGACTAACATGACTTTTTCAGAACAGAGTCATGTTTGTCTCAATATATTTACTCTCTTTCACTCTCAAGATACTGACTCATCAGCTGTGTTTCACCAACATTTTCCACTTGGATTTGAGATTTCCAATTTTCCTCATATACGCTATCACAATGACATATTTGGATGGGTGGCACAGTGGCTCAGTGGTTAGCACGGCTGTCTCGAAACACCTGGGAAGTTGTGCTCAATTCCACGCTTGGGCCACCCTCCGTATTGAGCTTTCATATTCTTCCCGTGTCTGCAAGTGTTTCGTCCAGGTTTTTTCTGATTCCTCCCAATTGACCATGAAAAATTGTTCATCTGTAACGACTTGCTTTAGCTATGGGTGACCGAGGAATCGTGTAGGAGGTGGATCTGTGTCCAATATTCTTCACAGGAGCCGAAAGTTTTATTTTAACACATTAGAATTGTACATCATTATTATAACAAAGGCGGTGGTTACTGGAGCCAATATCTCTGTATTAACACGTAATTTCTACTCATGTTGTTCCATATTCTTTCTGAGGCCCAGTACATTGTGTTATCCATGTTGTGGTTTTTAATTCTGAATATTCTGTGCATCGAAGAGCCAGGAGGGGACATGAGAAGTGTTTGGTAGATTTGGTCAAGGAAAACCCGAAGGCTTTTGATAACTATATCAGGAATTAAAGAAATGACTAGAGTAAGATTTGGGCCTATCCACTGTAGTAGTGGGAATTTGTGCTTTGACTCAGAGGTAGTAGGGAAAGTGCTAAGTGATTTTTTTTTATCAGTATTCACACTAGAAAATAGCCAATGTTGTTTAGGAGAATCCTGAGAGACAGGTCAGTAGATTAGATAGGATAAAGGTTCACAAGGAATAAGTTTTAGCAATTCTGGAAAGTGTAAAAATAGATAAATCCCCTGTGCTGGATGGGATTTATCCTAGGATTCTCTGGGAAGCCAGGGAGGAGATTGCAGAGCGTTTGGCTTTGATCTTTATGTTCTCATTGCCTACAGGAATAGTGCAGTAGACTGGAGGATAGCAAATGTTGTTACCTTATTCAAGAATGGGAGTAGAATCTAATTATACACCAGTGAGCGTTCCTTTGGTTATGGGTAAAGTATTGAATTTGTTAAAGAGATAGGGATTATACTGACCTAGAAAGGAAGAACTTGATTAGGTACAGTCAACACGGTTTGGTGAAGGGTAGGTCGTGCCTCACAAAGCTTATTGAATTTTTTGAGAAGGTGATCAAACAAGTGGATGCGGGTAAACCGTTTGATGTGTGTATATGACATTCAGTAAAGCATTTGGTAAGGTTCCCCACGATAGGCTATTTCAAAAAATAAGAGGCATGGGATTGAGGGTAATTTAGCGGTTTGGAGCAGGAGTTGGCTAGCTGAAAGAACACAGGGCGTGGTAGCTGATGGGAAATGTCCATCCTGGAGTGCAGTGACTCATGGTGTACCGAAAGGATCTGTTTTAGGCCCACTGTTGTTTGTCATTTTTATAAAAGATCTGAATGATGGCGTAGAAGGATCGGTTCATAAATTTGCAGATGACACTAACATTGCTAGAGTTGTGGATAGTGCCAAATGATGTTGTGGGTTACAGCAGGACACAGATAATTTGGAGGCTGGGCTGGGAGGTGGCAAGTGGAATGCAATGCGGAACAATGTCATGCAATTCACTTTGGATGGAGCAACAGGAATGCAGAGTATTGGGCTTTTGGAAAGACTCTTGGTAGTGTAGATGAGTAGACATTCATCAGTGTTCATGTACATAGATCCCTAAAAGTTGCTACCCAGTTTGATAGGGTTGTTCGGAAGGCATATGGTGTGTTTGCTTTGAAAAGTAGAGGGATTGAGTTTCGGAACCATTGTATCATGTTGCAGCTGTACAAAATCCTGGTGCAGCCGCACTTGGACTATTGACTACAGTTCTGGTCACCTCATTCATGGAAGGATGTGGAATCATTGGAAAGACGAGCAATACTAGGTTATTGCCTCGTATGGCGGTCTTATGAGGAAAGGCTGATGAACTTGAGGCTGTTTTCGTTTGAGAGAATGTTGAAATGTGTCTTAATTCAGGCGTAAAATATAATCAAAGATTCAATAGGCTGGATAGCAAGAGCCTTTTTTTTGGATGGTAATGGCTAACACGAGGATATGCAGCTTTAAATTGAGATGTAATGGGCACAGGACAGATGTCAGAGGTCGTTTCTTTACTCAAAGAGGAACAGGGTGTGGAACGCACTGCCTGCAACAGAAGTTACTCGCAAACTTTAAGGCCATTTAAGTGATCATTGGACAGGCATATGGATGAAAAATGGAGTACTGTAGGTTAGATGAGCTTCAGATTGGTTTCATAGGTCGGCGCAACATGGATGGCAGAAGGGTCAGTACTGCGTTGTAACATACTATGTTCTATATGTGCACAACCCTGTCAAACTGTATATCCGCTGATTAAATACTTATGTTGCATACCATTCTTTCCGTTTGATGTTGTCCTGTTCACATTCATCGAATGCATGTAGTGTGGAAACAGATCCTTGGAAGAGTAATCGACACAGACCCATTCTTCTCCCCCTGATATTGATCCCTCACTAATGTGCCTAACCTACACATCGGTGAACACAATGAGAAGATTAGTTTGGCCAATTCACCTATTCTGCACATCTTTGAACTGTTGGGATAAATTACACACAGACCTGGGGAGAATGTGCAAACTCCACACAAAGAATCGCCTGAGTGTTGGAATCGAAACAGACCCCGAGCACTGTGAAAGTGTTGCATTAATCTCTGACCACAGAGCAATTAGCAGACATCAGCAATTAGCATTCTATCTCAGTTTTGTTGCTCTGCTTTGCATTTCATTCTGTCTGCCAGAAAGCGTAATGATGACTGGGGGATTATCATTGATTTCCCTCAAATCTCCATAAGCACTGCTCCCATTCCTTTCTATCTCCTAACTAATGTTATTTCCATTCTGTCTATGGCTCATTAATCCTTTGGTTTTAATGAGCAAGGTCTTTGTACATGCCTTTTTTTTCTTTGGACTGAAGTAAAAAAAAGTAAATCTCACTGTTTTAAAGCGAATAACAGCAATAACAGCAAAAACATTGCCAATTAAAAAAAATCTTGAAGCACAACTTGTGTGTTGACATTACAGCATTACCTTCAGACAGCAGTCAGAGCCATGTCCACATCTATCCAAGCTTCATCTGTAAAGCCAGGGCAACTCTGCCCAGGAACAATCTTTTGGTTGGCTGTTGTTCTAGCAGAGGAGAGAACAGCACAATAACACCAACCTGATTGCATGATTTTGGGGGCTTAAGCCATTACAACATTGTACATGAACAACAATGCAGAATCATCTAACCTGCGAAAAGAAAACATCCATGAGTTACCCCACCACCGCCTCCCACCCCCTCACTCCACCGTGCCTCATCCCCACCTCAGCACTGACTTCACTAGTGATTGGAGATGAGACCAATACCTGGTGATGTTGACATCCAATCCAGTCCAGTTGTTAATGTGAGCTGAAAATGCTGTAGTGAAAGGGGTTAACTGGAACTGGCTGTTCAGGAACTGTGATTGATGTCAGTCTCCATGGAGAATTGTGTCAAAAGAAGTTTTCTTTCTCCTATTGGTAAGGGACTTTTTTCCGTGCTTTATCCCATGGTAGCAGCAGATACATCGCCTCCAACATGAAAGGAGTCAGTAGCTACAGAGACAGGGAGAGGACATATCAGAATCTGAGAACAATAGTCTGGAATGTTCCAGTAATGGCTCATAACCTGAGAACATTCGACTGGAATGTTACAACAATGGATCAGAATCTAAGGCCATTAGACGGGAATGTTCCAATAATCGATCAGAATCTGAGAACAATAGACTGGAATGTTACAACAATGCACAGAAGTTTATCCAATGGTCTTTTCTAGTTTTCCTGGTCTGGGTCAACATTATCATTCCAAACATTCGGTGTACTGATGATTATTCAGGCAGGTTATTATCCCATCCTCGCTATTGTTGGTGTTTCTGGTAAGTTTTTTCAATCTCTATCTATTTATTAATTACAGAAACCATGTTGAACGTATTGCTTTTTTTGTTATCTACATCTGGTAAAGAAAGAAACTATTGTATTTAGTTCCATTATAATTTCCATTCATTATCCGCAAATGTCAGATCCCTCCCTCACAAACGTCTGAAACAAAACTGTGAGGACCCTTTTTGCGTTGAACTGATGTATGTCTTGGCATTGTCTCCATCACCAAACCTGCCCACTACCAGCTTCATAATACCATGAGTCTCCACCACTTTGTCAGTGCTGTTGCTGAATAAACCATTACCTATGCCTTGCTAAAGGTAATATTTTACAGTTACAGTTGTCTTCTGGCCACTGCTCCAGTTATGAATAAATCGATCACAAACTTGTAATGTCTCTAAAGTAAGTTTATGATAGGGACACCATGTCAGAGTAGTAATGTCGCTGGATGGGTAATTCAGAGGCACAGGTTATAATACTCAAGATACTGTCTCAAATCCTACCACAGCTGATTGCAGAACTTAAATTCAAATGACAAGAATCGAAATGAAAACAAATGCACGAACTGTAACCAGGAGCATTTTGTCTAAAAATCTATCTGTTTCACTGATGTCCTTTGGTAAAGAAATCTCACATCGTTATTTGGTCTGGATTGAGAGTGACTTCAGACCCACAACAGTGTGCTTGGCTCTGTACTGCCTTGTGGAATGGCCACAATTCAGGACAGTTAGTGATGGTCATCAAATGGTGCCCTTCACAGTGATGCTGATATCCCATGAAATACCAAAAAGAAATATTAAATCAAACAAAGAACGCTACTGAAGATCTGAAACAAAAAGAAACAAAGTGCTGGGGAAACGGAACAGGTTTGGCAGCTTATGTTGAGAGAAAAATAGAATTAACGTTTTCAGTTCACTCACCATGCCTGAGATCGGAAAGCAGTTGGGAAATATTCAAATTTGTTTTGGTGGGGTGAGTTGAATATATGGAGGAATAGAGAGATAGAGAAAAAGATTCCAAAAACAAAATTATTGATAATCAGCTGGGATGGAAACAATTTGTGATATTAATCTCGTTGATTTTTCTTTTTTTCCCATATTCCTGAGTATCATGCCCATGTAGATATCTATCCAAGCCCCTTTTGAAAATGAGGTATGTCCCCTCTGTCTCTCTTCCCTGAGTGTGGTCATCTTCTTTAATTCAGTAATGCAACATGGGTGTAACTGGCTGCGCCAGTATGTATGTCCCTTTCCGGGTTGCCCATGAGAAGGTGTTGGTGAGCTGCCTTCTTGAACAATAGCAGTCCACATGCTATCGGTGCCAGTGCTTAGATCTGTTTGGTTTTATTTCTTTGAGACCTTGTAGTGATATAACTGAATGCTGGCTTGGTTATTTCAAAGGGCATTTGAGAGTCAATCACATTGCTTTGGGTCTGGCGTCACATGTAGGCCTGACCACATGAATTTAAAAGAGGTCCTTCCATGAAGGACACAAGTGGGCTAAGTGTTTGTGATTTTTTTTTGACAATTGGCAGTCTTTCATTAGATTGTTAATCAAATACTCCATTGAATTCAAATTCCACCAGCTGATGAGGGGGTTTTCAAGTCCAGGTCTGTGTCATTAGCTGGGAACCTGGATTAATAGCACGAGACCATCGCATCCCCAGCATCTACACTGGTAATGGTAGTGTTGCTTTTGTGGGTCAGAGGTACAGACAATTGTGTAGTTACATTGTCAACTACTTCCATGGAGGACAGAACAGGTAATATATCAGGTCACATGGACTGTGCAGAGCTGCAATGGTTTCTCAGCCAGGAAGAGAAACTGAGACGAGAAAGCAATTTGTTAACGTTGAGTTGGTGTGACGTATATACAGAGATTTAGAACATAGAACATAGAACATAGAAGGATACAGCGCAGTACAGGCCCTTCGGCCCTCGATGTTGCGCCGACCGAATCCTACCTAACCTATACTAGCCCAATAACTTCCAAATGCCTATCCAATGCCCGCTTAAATGACCATAAAGAAGGAGAGTTCACCACTGATACGGGCAGGGCATTCCATGAACTCACAACCCGCTGTGTGAAGAATCTACCCCTAACATCTGTCCTATACCTACCACCCCTTAATTTAAAGCTATGTCCCCTAGTAACACCTGACTCCATTAGCGGTAAAAGGTTCTTAGTATCTACCCTATCTAAACCCCTAATCATCTTATACACTTCTATCAGATCTCCCCTAAACCTTCTCTTCTCCAATGAGAACAGCCCCAAGTGCCTCAGCCTTTCCTCAAGATTTTCCTACCATTCCAGGCAACATCCTGGTAAACCTCCTCTGCACTCGTTCTAAAGCTTCCACATCCTTCCTATAGTATGGCGACCAAAACTGCACACAATACTCCAGATGAGGCCGCACCAGAGTCTTATACAACTGCAACATGACCTCAGGACTCCGGAACTCAATTCCTCTGCCAATAAAGCCCAGTACACCATATGCCTTCCTCACAGCACTATTTACCTGGGTGGCAACTTTCAGAGATCTGTGTACATGGACACCAAGATCCCTCTGCTCATCCACACTACCAAGTAGCCTACCATTAGCCCAGTAATCCATCATCTTGTTATTCCTACCAAAGTGAACGACTTCGCACTTAGCTACATTGAATTCCATTTGCCACATTTCCGCCCAGCTCTGCAACTTATCTATATCCCGCTGTAACCTACCACTTCCTTCCTCACTATCCACAACTCCACCGACTTTTGTGTCATCCGCAAACTTGCTTACCCAGCTTTCAAGTCCTTCCTCTAGATCATTTATAAAGATAACAAAAAGCAATGGTCCCAAAACAGATCCTTGTGGTACACCGCTAGTAACTGCGCTCCAAGATGAACATAATCCATCAACTACTACCCTCTGTCTCCTTCCAGCCAGCCAATTCCTAATCCAAACCTCTAATGTATCCTCAATGCCATACCTCCGAAGTTTTAGCATTAGCCTACCATGGGGAACCTTATCGAACGCCTTACTAAAATCCATATACACAACATCTACTGCTTTACCCTCATCCACTTCCTTGGTCACCTTCTCAAAGAACTCAATAAGGTTTCTGAGGCACGACCTGCCCTTCACAAAACCATGCTGGCTATCCCTGATCACGTTATTCCTACCCAGATGTTCATAAATCTTATCCCTTACCATTCTCTCTAAGACTTTGCCCACCACTGAAGTCAGACTCACTGGCCTATAGTTGCTAGGGCTATCCCTACTCCCTTTCTTGAACAATGGGACCACATTCGCTATCCTCCAGTCCTCTGGTACTATTCCTGTTGACAACGATGACATAAAAATCCAGGCCAATGGCTCTGCTATCTCCTCCCTAGCTTCCCATAGGATCCTGGGGTAAATGCCATCAGGTCCAGGAGACTTATCTATATTCATCCTTTCCAATATTCCCAAAACCTCTTCCCTGCATATTTCCAGGGCATCCATTCTAATTATTTGTGATTCCATATTCACATCAGCAACAGTGTCCTGTTCCTGAGTGAATACTGATGAAAAGTACTGATTTAATGTCTCTCCAATCTCCTCCGCCTCCACACACAACTTCCCACTACTATCCTTGACTGGACCGATACCTACCCTAGTCATCCTTTTATTCTTGACATACCTATAGAAAGCCTTTGGGTTTTCCCTAATCCTACCAGCTAAAGACTTTTCATGTCCCCTTCTCGCTTTTCTTAGCTCCCTCTTTAGCTCCTTCCTGGCTACCTTATAACTCTCAATCGCCCCTACTGAACCTTCACGCCTCATCTTTACATATGCCGCCTTCTTCCCTTTCACAAGGGACTCCAATTCCTTACTAAACCACGGCTGCCTCACAAGGCCCTTTACACCATGCCTGACTGGTACATACCTATCGAGGACACGCAGTAGCTGCTCCTTGAACACTCCCCACATCTCATTAGTGTTCTTCTCTTGAAGCCTGTTTTTCCAATCCACACATCCTAAGTCATGCCTCACTGCATCATAATTTCCCTGCCCCCAGCTATAGCTCTTGCCCTGCGGCACACGATTATCCCTCTCCATCACTAAAGTAAAAGTCACCGAGTTGTGGTCACTGTCCCCGAAGTGCTCACCTACCTCCAAGTCCAACACCTGGCCTGGTTCATTACCTAGAACCAAATCCAATATAGCCTCCCCTCTTGTTGGCCTGTCGACATATTGTGTCAGGAAACCCTCCTGCACACATTGTACAAACACCGACCCATCTAATGAACTCGAGCTATAGCTCTCCCAGTCAATATCTGGGAAGTTAAAGTCCCCCATAACAACCACCCTGCTACCTTCACTCTTTTCCTGAATCATCCTCGCAATATTATCCTCTACTTCTCTAGGACTATTAGGAGGCCTGTAGAAAACACCTAACAGGGTGACCTCACCTTTCCTATTTCTAACCTCAGCCCAAACTACCTCAGATGGCAAGTCCTCTTCCATCGTCCATTCCACTGCTGTGATACTGTCTTTGACAAGTAATGCCACGCCTCCCCCTTTTTTACCCCCATGTCTGATCCTACTAAAACATTTGAACCCTGGAACGTGCAACAGCCATTCTTGTCCCTGTTCTACCCACGTCTCTGTAATGGCCACAACATCGAAGTCCCAGGTACCAACCCACGCTGCAAGTTCACCTACCTTATTCCTTATACTTCTGGCATTGAAGTATACACACTTCAATCCACCTTTCTGGTTACAGTCACCCTCCTTAGAGATCGCTGCATTATTCCTAACCTCCCTACACTCAAGGTCCTGTACCCTAAAGCTACAGTCCTGGTTCCCATGCCCCCGCGGAGTTAGTTTAAACCCTCCCAAAGAGCACTAGCAAACCTCCCCCCAAGGATACTGGTGCCCCTCAGGTTCAAGTGTAGACCATCCTTTTTATAGAGGTCCCACCTTCCCCAGAAAGGACCCCAGTTATCCAGAAACCGGAATCCCTCCCTCCTGCACCATCCCTGTAGCCACGCATTTAACTGCTCTCTCTCCCTGTTCCTCGACTCTCTATCACGTGGCACGGGTAACAAACCAGAGACTACAACTCTGTTTGTTCTAACTCTGAGCTTCCAACCTAGCTCCCTGAAAGCCTGCCTTACATCCTCACCCTTCTTCCTACCTATATCGTTGGTGCCAACGTGGACCACGATCTGGGGCTGCTCCCCCTCCCCCTTAAGGACCCGGAAAACACGATCAGCGACATCACGTACCCTTGCACCTGGGAGGCAACATACCAAACGTGAGTCCCTGTCGCCCCCACAAAACCGTCTGTCTGTACCCCTCACTATCGAGTCCCCAAGAACAATTGCTCTACCTTTCTCCACCCTACCCTTCTGAGCAACGGGGCCAGGCTCCGTGCCAGAGGCCTGAACCTCGTTGCTTGCCCCTGGTAAGTCATCCCCCCCACAGGTATCCAAAACGGTATACTTGTTCTTGAGGGGAATGACCGCAGGGGGTCCCTGCACTGGCTTCCTCCTCCCACTCCCCCTCACTGTCACCCATCTATCTTGAACTTTCGGAGTAACTACTTGTCTATAGCTCCGATCTATGACCTCCTCTGCCTCCCGAATGATCCGCAGTTCATCCAACTCCAGCTCCAGTTCCCTAACACGGGTTTGGAGGAGCTGGAGATGGGTGCACTTCTTGCAAGTGTACTCAGCAGGGACGCTGATGGCTTCCCTCACCTCATACATGTTGCAAGAGGAACATTGCCCTCTCTGCACTGCCATCCCTCTAAAAGTAAGCTTTCCTTAAAAAAAACAAAAACCAACTAAATCTAAAGAAACAAACAAGGAAAATGCAGCACTTACCCGCTAGTCACAATTGGTCTTATTATTAGGTTAGACGAGGTGGAAGGGTGGGAGGCACTACTCGTGTAGTGCCTCGGGTGACTCGCCTACGCGTTTAAATAAGGGGAGAGAAAAAAAACCTTACCCAGGTAACCTAGCGCGCCTTCCGGGTCTGCTACCGCTTTTTTAAAGGAAAACTTTAAATTTTTAACTATTAAATAAACGACCAAACTTACCCACCAGCCGTCGCGAAGTCTTCCGAGAGACTGAGGCCTACAACTCGGAGCCCGCGTTTAAATAAGGGGAGAGAAAAAAAAACCTTACCCAGGTAACCTAGCGCGCCTTCCGGGTCTGCTACCGCTTTTTTAAAGGAAAACTTTAAATTTTTAACTATTAAATAAACGACCAAACTTACCCACCAGCCGTCGCGAAGTCTTCCGAGAGACTGAGGCCTACAACTCGGAGCCCGCGTTTAAATAAGGGGAGAGAAAAAAAACCTTACCCAGGTAACCTAGCGCGCCTTCCGGGTCTGCTACCGCTTTTTTAAAGGAAAACTTTAAATTTTTAACTATTAAATAAACGACCAAACTTACCCACCAGCCGTCGCGAAGTCTTCCGAGAGACTGAGGCCTACAACTCGGAGCCCGCGTTTAAATAAGGGGAGAGAAAAAAAACCTTACCCAGGTAACCTAGCGCGCCTTCCGGGTCTGCTACCGCTTTTTTAAAGGAAAACTTTAAATTTTTAACTATTAAATAAACGACCAAACTTACCCACCAGCCGTCGCGAAGTCTTCCGAGAGACTGAGGCCTACAACTCGGAGCCCGCGTTTAAATAAGGGGAGAGAAAAAAAACCTTACCCAGGTAACCTAGCGCGCCTTCCGGGTCTGCTACCGCTTTTTTAAAGGAAAACTTTAAATTTTTAACTATTAAATAAACGACCAAACTTACCCACCAGCCGTCGCGAAGTCTTCCGAGAGACTTGTTCCCATCAATGGACAGTCAGAGGAGGTTCCTGGATGGTTTTCTTGGGTTTGTGTTATCAGCTACCGCAATAATTTAGGGAAATTTGAAGGTCTGGTCTCCCCACTCTGGACAAGGTTTGGCAACTGCATTTTGGAGAGAGTCTGGGTCTGCAGAGGCTGCATAGGAAGGAGCAGGACACTGCACTATCCTTTCTGAGATTTCCACAAATATTTCTCAATGTTGTACCTTTTCCGTGTGCAAAATGTGAAGCCAGTTAATTTCAGCAATGACGTCACAGAGCTATGAAAACTCCATCAGCATAAACTATAGTCTCACACCAGGGAGAGGACAATACTCAAAATGCCTATCAACTGTTTTGATTCTGAAACTTTCCAGGCAGGAGTGGGGGAAGTATCCATTTTGCCAGAATGCGATCCTCTCATGTACTCACAAGGTGACAGAAGTCATCTCCGTCCGGAGAGGTGAGTATGTTGGTTCTATCTTCACAGAGGAAGGAACAGAAAAATCTTCCCGAAATGTTAGGGAATACAGTGACTGGCGAAAACGTGGAACTGCAAGAAGTTAGAATTGGTAAACAAGAAGTACTGGGAAAAGAAAACAACAAAGCTCATTGTATTGAATGTTGGTACGTTGCTGGACTAAATGAGTGATGAATTTAGAGGGGTACAGAGTTAGGGCTGGAGAGTTGTGCTTGCCGGGTATCTCTTTCGGGAGCAGGTACAGACACGATGGGTCAATGGCCTAAATCTGTACTGTCAATTCCTTAACTCTATGAGGGAGTGCAATGTATGTCAAAACGTTTTATGTGATGGAAAGAATCCGGCAGACTTGAAAGTAGCTACTGTGACCACAAATATTTAAACAGGAGCGAGGTGGAAAACAGTATACCAGTTGATGAATAAATCGATGTCAATTGTGAGGGAAAAATTTAGAATTTTTTAGTAGTTCATAATAACTAGATCTTTGGCGAATAATTATATGATTTGCGGAGTCAGCCTAGATTTTAGAAAGGGAAATTATTTTTGATAAACCACTTGGAGTTTGTGGAGGATGTTGATTGGTGATTTTGACATCGACAAATGAGAGCCAATGGGAAGAGTGCATTTGAATTTTCAGGAGGCTTTTGACAGGTGAGTGAAGAACGTCAGAGTCCTTGTGTAAGGGGTGAATATACTACATGGATTGAGAATTGGATAATGGTGAGAATACAGAGAATAAGATTCAGCTGTGGAGTAAGGGTCATTGCTCATTGGGTATCCCATCTGTCAGTGCTTGGAGCACAGCTGTTTACAAAGCAAATAAATGATTTGAACGTTAGCAACAAATACAGTTTTTTTTTTTTCATTTTGGTTTTATTAGAAGATGAGAGTTTGTGAAGTGCAGTTATCACTTACACTATTCACACAAGCCGGCAAGTAATCAGCACAGTAAATGATACGTTGTCCTTCATTATAAAATGATTCCAGTGTTGGAGTAAATTCATCTTCCTGCAGTTGAAGAGTGTTGCTTGGATAGAATTTCGGCCATGGATTTCAGGTTCTCTCTCTCCTTTATAAGGAATGATTACATTGCGACTGAGATAGTGCAAAATACTTTCACCAGACTTATTCCTGTGATTGTGGTACCGTGAGGAAAGTGTGAGGAAAATGAGTGTTTAATACGTGGCGCTGAGAGAAAATAATAGGCTTTTACTATTAAAATTGAAGATTAGGGAATATCACTCAATTTATCAAGAAAAAGACAGTGATCATGTGAAAATTTACATTTTTTCCATGATATTTGATTCCCAATATTTCACCTACCTGCATGGAGCCCCCATGTTGGTTTAGAAGCAGTTCCATGCTCTGAATGAACTCTCACTGTCTCAATATGTAGTTTGTGTGAGAACCTGCATTGTTCACAAATCTTTCAGCAGCCACAACACCTTATTCCTGAAGGAGTTAGCCATTCCCACCAGGTTGTAACTTCCATCGAAATACCAGTCTGTCTTCTCGGAGATTGAAGCGTTTTCCTTGTGACTTGGCACAAACAAGCCACTTTCCCTTCTCACCTTCAATAAAACAAACAAAAGTAACAAGTGGACCACTGGCAAAGGATCCAGGAGGAACAACATAGAGCAGTTTATTTGTGTAGTCTCTGCTTCACTGTCTGTCATATTGGGGCATCAATGACATCTTCCTATTGCTGCATAATTGACTTGACAGGCTGAATGACCACTTCCTGGTCACATGGAAGAGACTCAAAGACCTGACTTCGCAACTCTTGGTTCCTGTTTAACACCTCGATTTGCTGATTTCACTCCTTCCCTCCTCGTGTAATAGGCAGGAGGGACTGAATGGGCTATGCCTGTTCATTCAATAGTTTCAGTGGGTTAAATGTGTTCGGTTGCAACCAGCTTGAGGTGCTGATTGAGCTCCTGTTATTTAACTGTAGAACACTAAAAAGAGACATTTCAAGTAAGACTGTTACAGGAATGTTACCTTCAATTTAACAAAACAGTTTTGATGCTATCCAGGTCTTGCTGCACATGGGCACGGACTGCTTCAGCAGTGGACAGGTGACAAATAATTCTTAATGTTGTGTGATCTTCAGAGAATATCTCCACTTCATACTGTAAGACGTGGGAAAGAGATTGAAACAGCTGAAGAAAACTACCTTGAGGATGCAGGCAGAGATGTCCTGTGACTGAAATGATTGATCCACACCAAGCACAAATACCTTCCCTTGTCCTCTGAATGCCTCTAACTAGTGGGGAGTTTACAATTCATTCCGATTACATTCAATTCTGTTCGGGATTCCTTGATACCATCCACAGTTAAATCCTGCCTTCATATCAGGGCCAGTCACTCTTACTGCGTGTTCATATATTTTATTCATGTGAATAGGTCACGGTGTGTTTGTGAGGAGTGTTTCCTTCTCACAGAGTGTAGTGACTACTCGGACTTCTGTATTCCAGAGAAGTAGGGGAGGTAGATCACTAAGATATTTGGAAGGGGGCACAATGGATATATGAGGCATCAGAATGTTGATGGCTGCAGTGATTGAGCATAAGAGAGGAGTTGAGGTTTTTGCAGATTAGCTATGATCATATTGAATGGAAAGACAGGTCTGAAGGGCTGAATGATGTGTTCTCTCATTCTGTTTTTGGGAAGACATTTTCCTGAAAATTCTGTTATTGGATGTTGCAGTCAGGGAGACCAGAGGATTTTGTGGGCCATCTCTGGGTGAGGTATGGGCACTGTACTTACAGTGAATCTGACTCAGCAACATGACCAACAAATGAAGACAGTTCTGTAAAGACAGAGGGTTGAGATGTTTCACACCGTCACCTACCCTTTCTTTTCCCATGAATATTTTCCAAAGCCATGTCAAACTGTGTGTGACAGTCTTCATCGGCTGAATGGTCTCCGCTGTTTCTGTGCACTGGTTTGAGAGGTTGAGTGGAACATAGGAACATGGGACTGAGGAGAAGGGTTAGCCATTAGACACCTCGAGCCTTCTCCACCAGGCACTAAGATTGTGGCTGATCAGGTTGTGGTCTCAGCCTCACTTTCCTGTCTGAAGTTCATTGTCCTCTACCATCCAGGGTCTCAGTATCATGGCTTTGAATAAATGCAAACACACAGGCACAACAAACTTCTGGGGAAGAGCATTCCCACTCAAACAGCCCTTTGTGAATTTCTCCTCATCCCTGTTCAGACTGGGTTTGGAGAGGTCTCTGTTTCATTTTCTATTCCAGCTCCTTCATTGGTCATGACACATTTTAAATGTAACTAGGTTGGTGATATGGCCAATGATGTAGTTCTCTGACTAGGTCAGGTTCTTTGCTAGGCACAAGTCAGGTAAATATCTTTAATTTGGCAAAGTCATTTACCAAAAAAAAACTTACTCAAGGTATGACGGAAAGATACATGGCAAGCAATGTGGACAACTATGTACATTAATACTTATTGTTCAATCTATACTGAGACGCAGTTTGTATACACAGAAACATACACATACACAGACATACACTGAGACAGTGACAGTGTCATACACAGGTGCATACAGACATGTGCATTCACATGCATGAAGACAAACAGAAAAGAACTGCAGAATATCTGCTTGAACCAGCTTTTTCAGCAAAAGTTAAATGCAAGGCAAAAGGAAAATGGGGTACTCTAACAAGACCCCCGACAGGCATGGTCTCCGATTGCATAAAATTGATGTTATACCCCAAGGAAGATCCAAATACTTTAATCACTTGGGGCACAGATATTATCGAGTTAGTTAGAAAGAGAAGAACGTCATCTGCATAAAGTGTGATCTTATGCCATCCTGATCCTACCTCCAGGACAGTTATATTATGGTCCCTCCGGATGGGCTCTGCCAACGGCTCAGTCACCTATATATAGTAACAGTGAAAGAGGACACCCTTGACGGCTGCCTCAGCCATTGCTAAAATTGTCAGACCTTATACCATGAGTGAGATCCACTGCTTTATAACTCTTTAATGCTGTCACCCACCTGGCAAAGGCCCCTTCAAGGCCAAACCATTCCAGGACATAAGAGAGATACGGCCACTCCACCCGGTCAAATGTGTTCTCTGCATCCACTACCAAGCCTGGAATCGACCCTTGCTGGCACACCTGAACCATATTAGCACTCTCCTATTATTATTAGACAACCTGTGACCCCCAATAAAACCTGTCTGGACCTATTTCACAATGAAGGGCAAGACTTTCTCCAGCTTCAACGACAGCATTTTCACCAAAATATTAAAGTCCACGTTTAATAAGGATATAGGTCTTTATGAAGTGCAATCCTCGGGATATAAAGATAAAAATTTCCTATTCTCAAGAGGATGGGAGGCAGTCCTGACTGTATGAATAATTGTACATATCCAACATTAGCCCAGCCAGCATGTGTATGACCTCCTTCTAATTCTCACTCTAAAATCCATCTGGGCCCAATGCTTTCCCACTCTGGAGCTGCCTCGCTGCCTTCTGTATCTCGTGGATTGCCAGAGGGGCATTCAAAGAGACACCTGCTCTGAAGTTACACCTGGGAACTGCCAAGAAAAGAACTTCATGAATACTGCATTAATCTTTCTGGAATCACATGTGATAGCAGCACACTCGCAAATGGATGTGATCGACTGGGGCACTCTTCTTTCTGACCAAGTATGCCAGATATCTACCCGGGTTATCACCATATCCGAATACCCTCTGTTTCACAAATGAAATCGCTCGCTTTGCTGTCTGGATGAACGCAGCATTCAGAACAGCCCGGCCCATTGAAATCTGCTGCAACTTAGTTAAAGACGGTCTGTCAAAATATGCTCTGCCAGCTGCTGCTCCTCCTTCCACCGCTTCCGAGTCACCGAGTAAGAAATAATCAAACACCTTGCATAGGCCTTGGCAGTCTCCCAGAGCACTGTCGGATTATCTGCCATCCAAATTAATGTAAAAATAATTTTTAAATCCCATGAAAAATATTCAATAAACTAGCTATCATTCAGGAGGAAAGTATCCATGCACCAGTGTTTCGAGCCTGTCCCAACGCCATATTCCTAAACCTCCATGTACACTGCCACATGATCAGAAATGGCTATGTTCCCAATTCTATAGGACAGCACTGAATTCAAAAAGACCAATGGGGCAAAACATGTCGATCCTAGTTTGACACTTATGTCGGTTAGGAAAAAAGGTGAAGTCCCTACCCTAAGGGTGAACCATTTCCACACATCCACCAAGTGCAGCTCCCTGTTTAGATCCACCAGCTGCCGAGATTTCAGGGAATTATCCGCGAGAACCCGAAACATCCTATTCACCTTGGGATCCATATGTCAGTTGAAGTCTCCCCCTATAATTGTATGACGCCCCTTAAGGGCCCATCAACCTGGAGAGCTCATCAGTTAAAAAGATGGAGGATGGGAAAAAATTTCTGGCTTCATGAGTTGCTCCTTCTTTTGAGGTATTTTAGGTGCTGGAGGTGATTTCCTCGAATTCCAGGAGCAGCACTTACCATTTTATATGCTGTTGCATTGTTTTGGAATTTTGGGGGAAAAAAGTAAAAACAACAACAGTTTTAAAAGGAAAAGTACAGAGAAAGAAAGCACATGGTGAGGATAGTGCAGGTGAGAGAGAGATAGAACCTGCACAGTTACTGCCTTTGCTGTTTTTGAATTCATGTATCTCTGGACATCGGAGTGCGTCTGGGAAAATTAACAAACAGTGAATTTCATGAATAATCTTGGAAAAACCTGTTTGGGCGAAGTTCACAACACAGAATCAGATAGGTTAATCGTTGTTTTAAGTCTGTCCAATAGAAAGGTTGCAATAGTGAGTTCAGAGGGATCTTTCTTGATTAGGCTTAATGAGATAAGACCCTTGATTAAATTTAAAATATAAGCCATAACTATTAATTTAACCTGGTGCAGTGTTTAGTAGAGGAATAAGATGGTGTTATTTTCTGGGTCTGTAAATTGTGAAAGAGCAAAAATGGCCTTTGCAGTGATACGTACTTCTTGTCACATGTGGGAGTTCAAAGAGAGTTTAAGTTTTACTGCGGATTATATCTGCCATAAATGTTGTTGGATGTGAATCTTATCAAATTAAATGGATCGGTTGGAGATGCAATTAGAAGCGATGATGAATTTGCAACAGCAACAGTATGTGATGGATGGCAGTTATAGGAAGGGGGTAAAGTCTCAGATACAGTCACAAAAATGGGTTAACACCAGGAAGGGTAAGAGAGGTAGGCACCTAGCGCAGGAGTATTTTGTGGATGCACCCATTTCAAACAGGTATGCTGTTTTGGAAAATGTAGGGGGTGATGAATTCTCAGGAGAACATAGCATGAATAGCCAAGTTTCTGGTATTGAGACTGGCTCGAATGCAATGAGGGGTATTTCGGCTTCCAAGAGATCAATTGTGTTAGGGGATTTGTAGTCCGAGGTACAGACAGGCGTTTCTGTGGCCAGTAGAGGAAAAGCAGAATGGAGTGTTGTTTCCCTGGTGCCAGAGGATGCCTCAGAGAGGGTGCAGAATGATCTCACGGATGAGAAGGGTCAGCAAGAGGTCATTTTCCACATTGGAACCAACGATGTAGGAAGGGACAAGGTTGAGATTCTGATGAGAGATTACAGAGAGTTTGGCATAAAGTTAAAAAGAGATCCTCAAAGATGGTAATATCTGATTTACTTCCAGTGCTACGAGCTAGTGAGGGTAGAATTGGAGGATAGAGCAGATGAATGGATGGCTGAGGCGAAGGATACACATTGTTGGATTATTGGAATCTGTTGTGGTTCTGAACGCCGAGCTGGGAATTTGTGCTGCAGACGTTTCGTCCCCTGTCTGGGTGACATCCTCAGTGCTTGGGAGCCTCCTGTGAAACACTTCTGTGATGTTTCCTTCGGCATTTATAATGATTTGTATCTGCAGCTTCCAGTTGTCAGTTCCAGCTGTCCACTGCAGTGGTCGGTATATTGAGTCCAGGTCGATGTGCTTATTGATTGAATCTGTGGATGAGTGTCATGCCTCTAGGATTTCCCTGGCTGTTCTTTGTTTAGCTGGTCCTATATTAATAGGGCTGTCCCAGTCGAACTCATGTTGCTTGTCATCTGTGTGTGTGGCTACTTAGGATAGCTGATCATGTCGTTTCGTGGCTAGTTGGTGTTCATGGATGCGGATTGTTAGCTGTCTTCCTGTTTGTCCTATGTAAGGTTTTGTGCCGTACTTGCATGGGATTTTGTACACTACATTGGTTTTGCCCATGCTGAGCATCGTGTCCTTCGTCCTGGTGAGTTGTTGTCTGAGTATGGCTGTTGGTTTGTGTGCTGTTATGAGTTCTATTGGTTGCAGTTATCTGGCTGTCAGTTCAGAAATGTTTTTGATGTATGGTAGTGTGGCTGGTCCTTTGCGTTGTGGCATGTCCTCGTTCCGTTGTCTTTCCCTTAGGCATCTGTTGATGAAATTGCGAGGGTATCCGCTTTTGGGAAAAACATTGTATAGGTATACTTCTTCCTCTTCTCACAGTTCTGGTGTACTGCACTGTGTTGTGGCCCTTTTGAACAGTGTCTTGATGCAACTTCTTTTGTGTGTGTTGGGTGATTGCTTTTGTAGTTTAGGAATTGGTCCGTGTGTGTGGCTTTCCTGAATGGTGGCGCTGGAAGTTCTGTCAGTTTTATCCTTCCAAACCTCGGAGCAATTTGAAACAATTTTGTGTCTTTTTTTTACCATTTTAGAGACCATTGAAAAGGTTATCACATGCGAGTGTGTCTAGAGTATCGTTTAGGTGAGACCAGGAATGCATGGAATTCACCAGGCCAGAATTCCCTTCCTGAAAGTACATTGATGAAGCAAATTGGAGTTTGCAATCGACATTGATTTCAGCATCACCGTTACTGATACCAGATTTTAGATCTCGATATTTTATTAATTGTTATGAACTTGCAACAGCTGCCAGAGCATTAGCCTGGTCTGGATTATTAATCCAGTGACATGTCCACAACAGCACCATCTCCTCGTAGGGACCTATTGGAAACCACACTGAGCTGGTTAATTCTGTGCTGTTTGACAGATCTGTCAAAAAGAACTTCTACCAGTTTAACTATCGTGATGGGACTGACGGGGTGATAAATGGTCAGATTGTAACTATTTTCCTCTTAGGGGACGGGACATAGTTGAGTTATTTTCCACATTGTCAGGGAGATGTCAAAGTTGGAGCTGGAATGAAGCAGCTTCCCCAGGGACAAGGCTTGTTGTGCAGCACAAGTCTTCAGTCCTATTGCAGGAATGGTGTCCGGGCCCAATGCCTTTGTCGTATCTACTGTGTTCACCTGTTTCTTCATGTCACTTGCAGCAAATCAAATTGATTGAAGACTGGCATCTGTGATTCTGTGGGCATCATGGCGAGGTGAGGTGGATCATCCACTCAACACGTCTGGCGGAGTACCTTGCAAAAACTACATTATTATATTTTGCACGGATGTACAGGACATTTCAAATATTTAGGATGGGGATAAAAGTGGAACCCTGTCGTCCATGAAATTGTTTAACCGCCCATCACCATTTATGGCTGGATGAGACAGTACTGTTGGTTTGTTGGTATCATTACACCCTCTCTATCAGATGTTATTGCTGCTGTTTGGAATGCAGACAGTCAATTCTGGTAGCTTTAACGGGTTGTTATCAGGTTTAGGTACAAACGATTGGGACACTGGCACGCTCACCTATACATCACTGAACCATAGATCAACTTGGTTGGAATGGTAGATTGAGGGATTCTCCCAGGAAAAACGTTACAGATTGTGCTTGAATTTAATTCTGCTTCTGCTGCTGCTGTGGTCTGCAGAACCACATCAATGTCAGGAATACTCTATTTAAGAAAGTTTGGAGAATTAGATCATCTAAAATATTTGCAGATGAGTTTTGATTTCGAAATGAATTGAGTGCAATGAAGGACTAGTGATGAAGGAAGAGTGAAAGAGCCATACTCTTAGAAACTTGCAATATGCAAACTGACCTTTCGGTCCAACTCGTCCATACACCCCTGGTTACATAAACTGAATGATTGCTATTTTTCTTCTTTTGGCACAGACCCCTCCAAACTTTTCCTATTCAGGTACGCATCCAATTGTCTTTCAAATGTTGTAATTGTGCTCCCCAATGCCACTTCCTCTGACAGCTCGCTACATATACACACTACCCTCTGTGAGAAACAACGGTCCCTTAGTTCTCTTTCAAATGTCTTCTCTCTCACCTTAAACCTATCCTCTCTGTTTCTGGACACACCCACCCGGAGGACATGATCTTGTCTATTCATCCTATCCATGCCTCTCATGATGGAGTAATGGTTACCTCTCAGCCTCCAACACAAAAGGAACAAAATCCCAGACTATCCGTATATCTCAAAGCCTCCCGTCTCCGTCACATCATTTTAAACACTTTTGTCCCTCTCCCAGTTTATAACATCCTTCCTATAGAAGGGTGACAAGAATTGCACTCAGTGCTTCAAATGTGGCCTTGCCATTCTCTTTAGGAGCGACAACATGATGTGCCAATTCCTGTAATCAATGCTCTGACCGATGGATGTCAGCTTGCCTTATGCCTTATTCACTGCCCTGTCAATCTGCAACTCCACTTTCATGGAACTATGTACCTGGAATCTCTGTTTGGCAACAGTCCCCAGCGCGCAACCATTTTCTGAATAAATCCTACACTCGTTTGTGTAACAAAATGCAACATATCACATTTATCTGCATGAAGCTCCATCAGCCAATCCTCAGCCCACTTGTCAAGTAGATCAAGATATCTTTCTTCTCTAAGATAGCCTTCTTCACTGTCCAACATAACTCCAATTTGGCGGTTCATCTCCAAATTACTATCCACGATTCCAAAGTTCTCATCCAAACCATTTACAAAAACAATGAACAACAGCAGCCTGGTCCTTGTGGCACAACGCTGGACACGGGCCACCAACTGGAACAGCAAATCTGTCCCAACACACTCTGTCTCCTACGGTCAAGCCAGTTTTGCATCTAAATGGATAACTCTCCCTGATCTCCTATGATCTAAACTTACTAAACAGACTACCATGCAGAACATTGTTGGGCCTCACTAAGGTCCACGTAGACAACGTATGCTGTTTTACCTTCATCTATCTTCCTGATCATCTCTTCAAAAACTGCAACCTAGTTTGTGAGACATGTATTCCCAGACATAACGCCGTGCTGAATACCCCTAATCAGTCCTTGCCTTTCCAAATTCATGCAAATCCTGCCTCTCAGAATACCAAAACATGCAAATTTCAGAACCAGCCAGCTGTCGAATCTTCTCTTTGTATCTTCCTCTGTCTTCTTTTCTTCTCCTTAGAGTTTCTGTTTCACAGGTCATTGATAAATATAGGTGAATTTAAGAGAGCTATTCTCCGGGCAGTCTGCAGATGGTGGTGGCGTGGCAGTTCTCCACCAACTGATCATTGAATTTTAAGCTTTATACCCCAAAGCATCGGGTCATTTCATTTTTTTTTATAATTTGCCAAATGCCAAATTTAAACTTCATTGTAGTTTAGTTTCTTGGGACATAATTTAAATAGATGGATCAAATTTGATTTTATTTTTTGTCTCATAGCAACCCGGGTACTGCCAGCTGCTGGATTACATGCTACATTGTAAATTTTCCAGAACTCACTGTGCTTGTAAATCCTTCAGCCCACTTAAAGGAACAGTAACCTTTACACGTTCATAACACCTTCTCTCTCAAAAAAACATCATAATTAAAACACAGTCTCATTTGTTTTTCTATTCTTTAAACACATTACCATAACATACAGATGACATAAATCTGTTCACTTAACTTCTTCCCAGATACCTAAATTTAACATTGGATAAATACAAATCTCGTCTAAACTTTATCAGTTAAATTTGTGAGAACACATCTGCGATTACATTCTTACAACACGCTAGATGTACAATTTTTAAAGGAAATGTCTGTAATATAAGGCTCCAATGAAATAGCCTTTAAAATGTTCAAAAATATAAGTCGATTGGGATCCATGTACATAACCGTCTCCAACACGCTATTTGTGAGTACTCATTATAATGTTATAAGGCTAGTTCCAAACTCAATAGCTCTTTCTCAATCATGGAATATTTTCTCTGGTGGAAGTTGAGTTTCTTTTAAAAGTACAATCCCATCTCATTGCCTTGTAGCAGTATAGCTCCAACCCCTTTGTCGCTAGCGTCGATGGCAACTCTTAAAGGGTTTTGAAACGTTTGGCATATCTAAAACTGGTTTGGTGGTCAATATTTCTTTCGAATGGTCGAATGCCTCCTGGCGTTATTTTGTCCACCAAAACGTTGCTTTCTTCTTCAGCAAGTCGGTTAACGGTGCCACTACACTGCTGACGGTTGGAACAAACTTCCGATAGAATCCGCTGACTCCTCAGGAGTGATGCACCTTTTTCTTCGAGGTTGGTCGTGGAAATTCCTGTGTAGCTTTTATCTCTGTGTTCCATGGGTCAAATTTACATGACCGATGTTTTGTCCCAAGGACATCATATCTGCTTTCGCGAATTCAGTTTTCTTTAATTTTATCACCAGTTTTGTTTCTCATATTCATTCAAATAGCTCTGCCAACTGTACCTAGCAATCTTTCCAGAACTTAGTAAAGATCACTACATCGTCCAAACCGACTTCACAGTTTATTAATCAGGCCACAACTCTGTTCATGCGCCTTACGAATGTGTTGGGTGTGTTCTTCATTCCAAAGGGCATCACTTTGAATTGATACAGTCCATTTGGTATTATAATTCAGAAATTTATTTTACCGTCCCTGATAAAGGTGCCTGCCAGAAACCAAACATCATGTCCGACTTTGTGATGTAACTGACTTGTCCAACTTTCTCGATACAGTCTTCCAGTGTCGGTAATGGATATAAGTCTGATTTTGTGACAGTGTTGACCTTCCAATAATCCAACCAAACTCATTGAGTGCCATCCGGTTTGGGAACTAAAATGATCGGGGAGCTCTACTCGCTCTGCCTTGGTTCTATGATAACCTCATTGAGCATGACCTCTACCTCATTCTGAATCTGTCTGGCTTTGAGAGAATTAAGCTGATAGGGTGTTGATTTATCGGAATAATATTCCATAGGTCTACTTCAGGTACAATGGCAATAGTATCCCCAATATAATTCTTAAATAAGCCCTCATATTGCAACAACAAACTTTTCAACTGCGTTCTATGCTCCTGAGGCAGATAGTTTACGAAGCTATCCCACTGCTCAAAGTCTTCTACACTTTTAACATATTTTGAGGCACACCAAAATCCACAACATTTGGAATTGATACCTCACTCTGTGGGGCAGAAAGTAGCACCTGTTTCTCCAATTCTTTCTCTCCTCTACTTTTCCAGAGGACACACTCATTTATAAGCCACATGAAGGGGTTTCTGAATGTGGGAATTGGCGACAGAGGTGCTAGTTTCATTACTACCTGTGGCCTACCTATTATTTGACATATATGACACGTATGCCAGAAGCTCACCATATCGTCGCGCATTCCAGGTCAATAAAAATGTTTTTGTCCCTTAGACTGAGTATTTCGTACCCTTCGGTGACCTCCCACAGGTAGTTCATGTGCTACCCGTAACACTTCCTGTCTCTATGCCACCGGCAACACAATCTGATGCACTTCAGCACACTACTCCTCTGCACTAACCTACCATAGTCTCCATTTCCATCTTAGGATTTTATATTTCCGATAATAATCCCCAGAAATATCTTTGCCTCATTTTCGGAGTCCGCGTCCATATATATATCTTTTATCATCTTGCCTGTCTGTTGCAAATCCCTTCGCCTTTCAGGACTAAACGCCCTTGTCTGACCCTCTGTTTGTTCATGTTTTCCCTGCACCATTACATCAAACAGGATGTCAGCTATCTGAACCTTAACTCCTACGTCTTGTCTTTAGTTAGTGCTTCGTGCTAATGGGATCTGGTTACTGTACAGTCTGAGAAAATACCCGTGTATTTCTGTTTTAACTCCTCTGTTTCTTGGCCTTCTTGGGCTTCTGCACAACAAGGGCTATTGCTCCCAGCTTGGACCCTGCTAAATCATTCTCAAGAACAAACTGGATTTCTGAAACTCACACTCTGTCGGTCACTCCCATGGTTACTTCCCCAGACTTTAGAATGCACTCCAACCTGATCTTATGGAGAGGAAAGCTAAATGTCTGCCCATCTATCACACAAATTATGACAGCCTTGAGTAACAGATCAGAAATACTGAAAATTGCTCATTTTTACTACTAGAAACTGGTTAGATCCCGTATCTCTCAAAATTATAACTTATTCTCCTTCTTCTCCTGTTGGTTCTGAGTGAATTTTACTCACAGAGGCGAATTCTTTATAGAGGTCAGGTACTGAGTCCTTACCCAGCCTCTGCTGAGGCTGTGCACTTTCCTGCAACTCTTCAGTTCTTGTTGGGGTTTCCTTTCAGACTTTCACTACTGCCACTGGCTTACCTTCTTTTACCACATCTTTTCCTACAGTACCTTTCTTAACGATCAGCACTGTGACCATACATACCCCTCCTTATGGCAGTGACAGCATCTTTTCCCAATACCCTTCTGAAACCACGGTCACTGTAGCTTTCTGTGTCCCACTCTATTACACTGAAATCACCTGAGGCCCTTCAGCTCGTTTATATCCTCTTGGGCATCTTCTTTAACCTGTGGTAAACTCTTATTCACTACTGTTTCTTTTATAGTGTAGCATCTCCAAACCTCCCAATGCGATCCTTCACAGGACGAAATTCTGGTTGGAAACTTGTCTTATGCAGCAACATGTATTCATCTGCTAATTCTACTGCCCTTCTCAATTTCTGAACTTTCTATTTCTCTACGTGAATTCTTATCATCTCTGGAAGTGAGTTTTTTTAAATTCATTCAGCAGAGTAATCTCTATTAGAGCCTCATAGGTCATAACTATTTTTAAAGTAAGCATCCATCTATCAAAATGCCTATGTTTACTTATTTCAAACTCAATAGAAGTCTGACCTGATTACTTCTTTATGTTTCTGTCCTGCTGTCTATATGATTCTGGTACCAGTTCGTGAGCACTTAAAAGCTTGTTTAACGTCTTGAGAATCTCGTGACCCCTCATCTGACAGCAGAGGAAATACCTCACTCGCCCTGCCTACCACGTTAGTCCGAACTAACATTACCCATAAATCCTTGGACCACTCAAAATGCCTAGCCAATTTTCAAATGAGATGAAGAAGGCATCAAAGTCTTTCTCATTAAAATGTTGCAGAGTATTGACATGGTTGTATATAACAGTACCGTCTCTTTTAATCTCCATCTTTTTGTTGTGACTTTGCTGACTAAATTGCAACTCCTCACGTTCAAATTCTCTCTCTTTTTGGTCAGCTAAGAACCTTCTCCTTCTCTTTTTCTCTCTCTCCGTTCTGTCTTGCTTTCTGTTTCTTCGTTCTCTCTTTTTCTCTCCCTTTGTTTATCTTTAAACTGCATTTTCCTCAATTGTAATTTAAGTTTTTTTGTCACTCTACTGTACTTTTATGTGTTTCTGACACACCTTAGTATGTGAGAAATTCCAGGACAATTTCAGATTCACTTTTGTCCTTGATTAAATCCAAATATAACTTCCTTTCTAATTCTAAAAGTTTGGCCTTTTTCTTTCCTTCTAAGATTTTGTGGTGAATTTGAGAATCATCTTCAAACCCCTCTTATCTTTTCTAACAGCCATTTGTCTCACTTTTAATTTGAACAAACACGGGTCATCGGAATTAAGCAAGTTGTCTAACTGACGTTTTACTTAAAGATCTCAGACACGAACGTGCAAATATTTAAATATACTTTGTTTTCTTTTCATTCCTCAAATCTATTCAAATCTGCTCAAATCTCAGACTGGATCTGTCTAAACTTGTTCATATCGTGGACTAAAGCCCTCACGCTGTTCCGACACAGGGTTAACCCCTCTCCTAATTTAAACCAGCCACACAAAATGTTCACCTCATACCATAATCTGTTAAATTTTGAAAGGCAAAGATCCATTTACAGAGGTCACAATTTAAAGTAAAATTATCAATTTTGTTATTTAAGTACAAGACAGAATACAGAAACAAACAACTATTTAGAACTCCCTTCGGTTAAATGCATCTTTTATCTCCCACTCTAAATTACTGGTCAAATAAAACAAAACAAAAACAAAGTTACAAAAAATTATCACGTTTCAACACCAGTCAGCTTTGCTGATTCTCCTTTATAGACTTTCCTCTGTAGAGTTTTCTCTCAGTTGGCTTCGATGTTCTGCTGTACAAACCTCTTATAGACAGGTACCTTTCAGAAAGACCTTCAGCTCGCAGTCTATCTTTCTGGATGCCCTTGGCAATTCTCCCCCTAAATGTTCAAAATGTCCAGTTTTACACCTCTAAACATCGGACCGTTTCATTGAGTTTGGTATCATCAAGTATTTCAAACTCAATTTGATTTCAGTGCGTTGGGACAAATTTTAAACTGGCCGAATTTGAATTGGTTTTCGTTTCGTGGCAACTAAGCTATTGATTTCACAGTTAAATGTTGCATTTACCTTCTTTCAGAACACTTTGTGCCAGCTTCCAGCCTCTCTTAAATGTAACATATATGTCTACACCTTCATAACAATAACTTTTATCTGCCCTGCATAGCTTTCCATAAATTTGATCAACTTAGTAAGTTCACATATTAGTGTTTTCTGTTCCAAAAAGACCCATTTTCTCTCTTCCTTCCTTTACCTAAATCCTTCTTTCCAGTTATCATTCCAATGACTTACAATGTTACAGTATTCTTTGACAAATAATTACATTGTGTGTGTGTGTATGTGCATGTGTGTATATGTGTGTGTCTATGTGTGTATGCATGTGCGTTCGTGTGTGTATGTGTGTGTACATGTGTGCATGTTTGTGTGTTTTGTGAATAATTTTCTGTAATTGGATTGACATGAAAGAATGAGATGTTATCACATTCCCATATGATAGAGTAAATGTACAACGTTTCCAAGCTTTCTGATATCAAAAAAGATGTAAAAACCTCCTTTATTCATGATTGGAAAAGTGAACAAATGATGTTCACGGACCGAACAGCAGTAATGTAATGAACCTTTACTGGGATCATTAAACGACCAAATATTTAGTTTTCTATTGAGAGTTTAAATTCAGTGTTTTTTTCAATTGTGTGATGCGTACGTTTTTATCAATATGCAATCAACATCAGTAACAAAACCAGACGTTTCTTGAAATGCTCAGTAGTTCTGTCAGTATCTCTTGTGAGAAAGCTGATTCAACATAATGTAGAGAATGGGTCTGGGTTGTTTGTGTTTTGTCAATATTGTTCAGCGATATGCCGCTAAGGTGCATTAGTCAGGGGTAAATGTAGAGTAACACAGTAGGGGAATGGGTTACTCTTCAAAGGGCCAGCGTGGACGTGCTATTTGAAATGGCCTGTTTCCCTACCGTAGGGATTCTATGATTCTATGCTTTCTTCATAAAAAGGCAGGTCGGTACAAGGATCAAGAAAGTCTCCGAGTATGCTCAGGGCGTATTGAAGTGAAAGGGTAAACAGCCATAGGTCGTGGTTCACATTGACACCAATGACGTCGGTAGGAAGAGTGAAAGGTTGAAAGGTCCTGCTAAGCAAGTTCAGGGAGTTAGGAGTGAGGTTAAAAGCAGGGTGTCCAGGGTTGTATTCTAGGGATTACTCCCCGGGCATCTGGAAGTGAGTCAAGGAAGCGGAAGATAATTGACTTGAATCCGTAGCCAATATCTAGTTTGGAAGGAAGGTTTCTAATTTTTGGATGATTCCAATCGCGTCCAGGGCTGGTGGGAACTGTACAAAAAGGAAAATGTGCACTTTAACTGGAGGATCCCCACCATCCTGGAAGGGAGGTGTGATCGCGCAGACTTAAGCTAATGATACAGGAGGATTGGAAACAAAGCAGCAGGTCAGAAACTGAGCAGAAAGTAATGGTTTGTCAAATAAACATACAGAACCATTTTAATGACCATGCTGTGGGAACTAATCACAACAATTTTAAAAATGTGGGTTGCAAGTTGGAGTAAGTGATAGGCTCACTATGATCAGGGATCAATAAATAAGGATGGAGAGCCTATGTACACAAGTATTAAAAGAGAAAGATAAATCTAAAGAACCTACATTAAAACGTTTTATAACTAAATGTGTGCAGAATTTGGAATAAAATGAATGAGCTAATAGTGCAAACAGGTATAAATATGTATGGCATGGTGTACATGACTGAAATGTGGTTACATGAAGGTCAGGACTGGGGTGTTAAATGTCCAAGGCTACTCAGTATTCAGACTAGAAGGAACAGCAGTTGGAATTTCTGTATTAGTTCAGAATTATGTCAAGGCTGCATTAAGAAATGATATTAGCACGTGGGACAAAAATGATGAATCAATCTGGATTGAAATAAAACACATTGAAAGAAATCTATTGGTAGCAGCATTTACAGACCACAAACTACCCCCCACCCCAACCCGAAAAATTGCTTTCAAAGTAGGGATTAGCATGAACCAGGAAATATCGGTGGCTTGAGACAAGAGCACAGGAGTGATTATGGGAATATGAGCATGCAAATTGACTGGATTAATCAATTTGGCAACGGGAGCCTCAAAGAACGATTCGTCGAATATATGGTGGTTTATTTCTTTGATTAACATGTAATGGAACTAGCTGTGAACTGCTTTGGTATTACATAATGAGGAAGAAGTGATAAATAATATTGTAGCATAGGATCATCTCAGAAAGAGTGACCACAACATGTTGGAGTTTCATATTCAGACTGACACAGAGAGTCACAGAGGAGAAGTTTAGTGTTGAACAATGATAATTTTACTGGCCTGAGGACGGGCTTGGCATGAGTGGACATGTCAAAAAGATTAAAGTGCAAGACATTTAAAGAACATTGGCAACTACTTGGAGAGATAGTCAAAACCCCTCAAATAAAGTTAATTCTGAGTGGAAGAGGAATTGTAAAAATGTGAAAAACAATCCATGTCTTAACAAGGAAGTCAACAATGACGTGAAGGTTATTGGCTGGTTGTATTATCGCTTACTGTTAATCCAGATTATGTTCTAGAACATAGAACATAGAAAAATACAATGCAGTACAGGCCCTTTGGCCCTCGATGTTGCGCCGATCCAAGCCCACCTAACCTACACTAGCCCACTTTCCTCCATATGCCTATCCAATGCCCGTTTAAATGCCCACAAGAGGGAGAGTACACCACTGTGCCTGGCAGGGCATTCCATGTACTCGCGACTTGCTGAGTAAAGAATCTACTGCTAACATCTGTCCTATACCTACCACCCCTTAATTTAAAGCTGTGCCCCCTCGTAATATCTGACTCCATATGTGGAAAAACGTTCTCACTGTCAACCCTATTTAAACCCCTAATCATCTTGTACACCTCTATCAAGTCACCCCTCAACCTTCTTTTCTCCAATGAAAACAGCCCCAAGTGCCTCAGCCTTTCCTCATACGATCTTCCTCCCATACCAGGCAACATCCTGGTAAACCTCCTTTGCACCCGTTCCAGTGCCTCCACATCCTTCCTATAGTATGGCGACCAAAACTGCACACAATACTCCAGATGCGGCTGAACCAGAGTCTTACAAAAATGCAACATGACCTCAAGACTCCAGAACTCAATTCCTCTACCAATAAAAGCCAGTACGCCATATGCCTTCTTCACAGCACTATTTACCTGGGTGGCAACTTTCAGAGATCTGTGTACATGGACACCAAGATCCCTCTGCTCATCCACACTACCAAGTTTCCGACCATTAGCAGAGTTCTGAATCTTGTTGATACTCTTACCAAAGTGAATCACTTCACACTTAGCTACATTGAACTCCATTTGCCACCTTTCTGCACAGCTCTGCAGCTTATCTATATCCCGCTGTAACCTGCCACATCCTTCCTCACGATCAACAACTCCACGACTTTCATATCATCCGCAAACTTGCTCATCCAACATTGTAGCCCCTCCTCCAGGTCATTTATAAAAATGACAAACAGCAATGGTCCCAAAACAGATTCTTGTGGAACACCGCTAGTAACTGCACTCCAAGATGAACCTTTACCATCAACTACTACCCTCTGTTTTCTTCCAGCCAGCCAATTACTAATCCAAACCTCCAACTCACCCTCAATGCCATAATTCTGTATTTTTTGCAGTAGCCTACCATGGGGAACCTTATCAAACGCCTTACTAAAGTCCATATACTCCACATCTACCTCTTTACCCTCGTCCACCTCCTTAGTCACCTTCTCAATGAATTCAATAAAGTTTGTGAGGCACGACCTGCCCTTCACAAAACCATGCTGACTATCCTTGATCACATTATTCCTATCCAGATATTAATAAATCCTATCCCTTACAATTCTCTCTAAGACTTTGCCCACAACAGAGGTAAGACTCACCGGCCTATAGTTACTAGGGATATCCCTACTCCCCTTCTTGAACAAGGGAAGCACATTTGCTATCCTCCAGTCTTCTGGCACTACTCCAAGGACATAAAAATCTACGCCAATGGCTCTGCAATCTCCTCGCTTGCTTCCCAGAGAATCCTAGGATAAATGTCATCAGGCCCAGGGGACTTATCTACATTCACCCTTTCCAGAATTTCCAACACCTCTTCCCTATCCATCTCAAAGCCATCCATTCTAATTAATTGTGACTCAATATTCACATCGGCAACAATGTCCTGTTCCTGAGTGAATACTGACGAAAAGTATTCATTCAGTGTCTCCTCAATTTCTTCAGCCTCCACACGCAACTTCCCACTACTATCCTTGACTGGACCTATTCCTACCCTAGTCATCCTTTCTTTCCTACATACCTATAGAAAGCCTTTGGATTTTCCCTAATCCTACCAACCAAGGACATTTCATGTCCCCTCCTTGCTGATCTTAGCTCTCTCTTTAGATCCTTCCTGGCTACCTTATAACTCTCAATCGCCCCAATTGAACCTTCATGCCTCATCTTTACATAGGCTGCCCTCTTCCCTTTAACAAGGTATTCCAATTCCTTATTAAACCACAGCTCCCTCACACGACCCTTTCCTCCCTGCCTGACAGGTAAATACTTATCAAGGACACTCAGTAGTTAATCCTTGAACAAGCTCAACATATCGATTGCACCCTTCCCTTGAAGCCTACTTTTCCAAGCCGTGCATCCTAAGTCATGCCTCACCGCATCATAATTTCCATGAGCCCAGCTATAACTCTTGCCCTGTAGTGCACACTTATCCCTCTCCATCACTAGAGTAAAAGTCACCGAATTGTGGTCACTGTCCCCAAAGTGCTCACCTACCTCCAATTCTAACACTTGGCCTGGTTCTTTACCCAGAACCAAATCTAGTATGGCCTCACATCTTGGTGGCCTGTCTACATATTGTGTCAGGAAACCCTCCTGCACACATTGACAAACACCGACCCATCTAACGTACTCAAGCTATAGCTTTCCCAGTCAATATTTGGAAAGTTAAAGTCCCCCATAACAACTACCCTATTACTTTCACTCTTCTCCTGAATCATCCTCGCAATCCTTTCTTCTACGTCTCTAGGACTATTAGGAGGCCTGTAGAAAACTCCGAACAGGGTGACCTCACCTTTCCTATTTCTAAGCTCAGCCCAAACTACCTCAGATGGCAAGTCTTCATCCATCGTCCTTTCCACTGCTGTAATACTGTCTTTGACAAGCAATGCCACACCTCCCCCTCTTTTATCCCCACCTCGGACCCTACTAAACCCTGGAAGCTGCAACAATCAATCTTGTCCCTGTTCTATCCATGTCTCCGTAATAGCCACAACATCGAACTCCCAAGTACCAACCCACGCTGCAAGTTCACCTACCTTATTTCATATACTTCTCGCATTGACGCATACACACTTCAAGCCACCTTCCTGTTTACAGGCACGCTCCTTCGAGATTGATGCCATGTTCCTAACCTCCCTACACTCCAGGTCCTGCACCCTAAAGCTGCAGTCTAGGTTCCCATGCCCCTGCAGAGTGAGTTTAAATCCCTCAAAAGAGCACTAGCAAACCTCGCCCCAACGATATTGGTGCCCCTCCGGTTCAGGTGTAGACCATCCTGTTTATAGAGGTCCCACCTTCCCCAGAAAGAACCACAGTTATCCAGAAACCGGAATCCCTCCCTCCTGCACCATCCCTGTAGCCACGCATTTAACTGCTCTCTCTCCCTATTCCTCGACTCTCTATCACGTGGCACGGGTAACAAACCAGAGAAAACAACTCTGTTTGTTCTAACTCTGAGCTTCCGACCTAGCTCCCTGAAAGCCTGCCTAACATCCTCATCCCTCTTCCTACCTATGTCGTTAGTGCCAACGTGGACCACGACTTTGGGCTGCTCCCCATCCCCCTTAAGGACCCGGAAAACATGATCAGAGACATCACGTACCCTTGCACCTGGGAAGCAACATACCAAACGTGAGTCTCTCTCGCCCCCATAAAACCGTCTATCTCTGCCCCGAACTATTGAGTCCCCAATAACTATTGCTCTGCTCTTCTTCACCCTTCTCTTCTGAGCAATGGGGATAGGATCTGTGCCAGAAGCCTGAACCCCATTGCTTATCCCTGGTAAGTCGTCCCCCCCACAAGTATCCAAAACGGTATACTTGTTCTTGAGGTGAACAGCCGCAGAGGGTCTCTGCACTGGCTGCTTCCTCCCAGTCCCCCTCACTGTGACCGATCTGTCTGCAATCTTTGAAGTTACTACTTCCCTAAAGCTCCGATCTATAACCCCCTCTGCCTCCCGAATGGTCCTTAGATAATCCAACTCCAGCTCCAGTTCCCTAACACGGTCTTGGAGGAGCTGGAGATGGGTGAGCTTCCTGCAAGTGTAACCAGCAGGGACGACCATGGCATCCCTCACCTCAAACATGTTCGAAGAGGAACATTGCACTGCCTTCACTGCCATCCCTCTAAAAGTAACCTCTTAAAAAACTAGGTCTAAACACTAGAATAGGCAAAATGCAGCACTTACCTTCTTACCACAACGGGTCTTATTATTAGGTGAGAGAAGGAGGGCGGATGGGAGGCACTACCTTGTTGTGCCTCGGGTTCCTCTTTTGCGCGCCTTTATAGGGAAAAAGAACAACTTACCCAGGTAAGCTTCGCTATACCAGCTTCCGGGTCCGCTCCGCGCTTTTTAAGAAAAAAAATCAAATTTAAACCGTGAAACAAACGTCATCGAGCATTCAAGCAGCCACTGCCAAACAGCCCTTACCTGCTCTGCTGAGAGAGTGAGCATGGTTTCAAGTGCCGCCACGGCAGATGGTGGAATTTAAATCCGAAATGAACCTGGAATTAAGAGTCTATTGGTGGTAATGAAGCCATTGCTCATTGTTAGAAACACCCATATGTTTCATGAATGTTCTTTAGGACCGGAAACCACCATCCTTACCTGGTCTGACCGGCATGACACTTCCAACCCATACAAATTTGGTTGACGCTTAACTGCCCTCTGGGCAATTAGGGACAGACAACGAGTTCTGTCTAACCGGCGACACCCTCATCCTTTAATGAATTAAAGAAAAACACTTTAACTGTCAGCAAACGGCTACTAAAAACAAAATCAAAGTGGCTTTGAAGGAAAAAAGTAGAAAACTTAAGAAATATTAAAGAGCACTTCTCTGAGTTGAAAAAAAAGTATCAGAATGCTGAAAGTAAATGTTGGCCTTTGAGAGGATGAAAATGGCGAGGTAATAATGGGAAACTCAGAAATGGCAGAGGTAAAACCAACACTTCCTGTTTTCATAGTGCAAGATAATTTATTCCCAAAATTTAAAACAGCAAAGGTTCATGATGGAAGTACGATGACGATGAAGAAGATATTAAATACATTGATGGTATTATAGGCAGGTCAGACCTTCGGCCTGCAGTCTATCATATTAAAGGATGTAATAGCAGAGATAGTGGATGTGTTAGTTAGGATATTCAAAAAATCCTTAGATTCTGGAACGGTATGAAATATTGGAAAAGTAATAACGTACAGATTGGCAAAATTTCACAAACTATAGACCAGTGAGTCTAACCTCTGTAGAGGAGAAGTTTCTTCCGTCAACCATAAAGTAGGAAATAACTGAACACTTGGAAAAACAACGATGAATTCACCATGTCAGCACGGTTTCCTGGTGGGCAGGTTGTGCCTGACATACCTGCTGGAGTTCTTTGAGAATGTAACCAACAAGCTGGATAATGGGGATGCAGTAAATGTATCAGAAGGCATTTGATAAGGTGCTGCCTCAAGGACTGATCTCGCAGGTTAGATCGGAGGGATTAAGGGTAGAGTATTGAATTGGATGGGGGATTTGCTGAAAAACACAAAGCAGAGCATTAGGATAAATAGTCTTTCTCTGGCGAACAGAAACTAGTGAGGAATCAGTTCTCAGACCTGAATTGTTTGCAATCTGCCCAAATGACCTGGAAGGAGAGACAGAGTGCAGTAACAAAATTCACAGATGGCATTCAACTAGGTTTTCAAACAGGCTGTAACGAGGAGCTAAAAAGTTTACAGATGAATACTGATAGGCTTAGAAAATGGGGCAGATTGCTATATCTGGCAGACGGTGTTTAATTTGGTAATTGCGCAGTAGAATTCCATACCACCACTCCTAACTTCTATATTCTTGTTTGGTCCATCTACAATTCTTTGGATTTTATTCACCTTTGGTGGCTGGGGTAACAGGTGTCGAGGGGTTTGGTTCAGGGAGATGCAGGTTGCTCTGTGTGTAGGGAACATGACGTCAATGTGGTGAAAATACCGCAGTCAGGCCTTGTTGATTACGATAGCAGGCCTGTTGTAGATGGCCTATCCCTGTTCTTACCTCATGATGTTTAATTGCCTGGAGTAAACCGCATCAAAATGTTGCAGTCAGACACAGTCAATAATTAAAATGCCTATTTCATAATAAAGGTACAAATGACCATTTAGATCAGAAGTAAAGACTTGGCAATTATTTTGAGATGTAATGACTATTTGGTGCAACTTCAGGCTGGAACTGGGTGATGGGAGAACAAAACACGTCAGCATTGTTGCAACATTATAGTTTCAATATTGAGTAAAAATATTACATTATCAATTCTGTTCGAAAATGTCCACAATCAACATGTTTTGGAAAGTGTTTTGAATGTATTTTAGAAGAATACAAACATTGAAAAGGTTAGAAGAGGAAAATGTGAAGCGGATATAAGTCTTTAAAAAGGTTTAGGCATCTCAAGGGAACGGTCAAATATTGATTTGTGGATCATAGTTGGGAAAATGTGTCTGTGTTTGAGCACAATGGCGATTTGAATGGAAAAACAGTGTATGATTTCAATGAATAGATTGCAAAACTGAGGCACAAGGAAGAGGGAACCTGGATCACAAAACAAAACCTCTGCTTCAACATCACATTTTTCAGTAGGCAATATAAATCTTGAAATATTTTAAAACCAAATACATTTACAAATAGGAAAGTTTTCCGACATTTTACAGATTAATGTTGAGGCCACTTTCACTTTAAAAGTATGTCTCCTTATTATTGAACCTTTGAATAAGGGGAAGAGCTGTTCTCTGTTCACCCTGTCTATACCCCTCAAGATGTTAAACACCTCTGTCAGGAGCACCTCTCAACCTTCCTTGCTTAAAAGTGAAATCAAGATAATCTGGCCTTTCTTCAGTTTGAGTACACTTGTTTGTTACTTCAGAAAGGTATCACATTTATCAGGGTTAAATTTCATCAGCGATTTGTCTGTCCACCTGAACAATCGGTTTCTTCCCTCCTGTACAATCACAAGTTCCTCCTCACTGTGAACCACCAGCTCATCTTTGTGTCATCCACAACATTATTTATCATTTCCCCCAAACTCCATCCCTCCCATTGTCATCATCATCGTTTATGAAGTTCACAACTAAGCCTTGATTTTATCCAGATCTTCAGATGTTCACAGGGAAAGCTTTGAGAATTCCATTCTCTCGCTTTTGCTATTTTGGTGAATTTGCAGCATGATGCAGTTGGGTTTTATTTTACAAGGGAGCCACAATTTTTATTTTGGACTTGGAGCTGAATTCTCCTTTTATACTATGCGCCTCAGTATGTTTATGAATTAAGCTTGTACGCAATTAGTATTGAATTAGGTTTTGGTGGGTTTCACAGCAACATTTGTGTCCTACGTGGTCCTGGATAATTTTCATTGCATCAGTAATAGGCAGAGCTGAAGAAACTTTCCGTCTACGACAGGCACAATCTCATAATTTTGTTTATAAGAGCTGGAGTGATGCGATTCAAACAAATTCTAAATATAGACTCACAGCAGGAGTTCAAATCATATCAGCACGTTCACCTTGAGTTGGAAACACTTTACTAAAATATATGCCCAGTTTTCTTCATATTGTAAAAACAGTTTCAAAAAATGTTCTTAGAGCAGCATGGATCTTACAGCTGCTCCTGGGATTACAGGCAGTTAAATATTTACTGTAGTCCTTTTGCAGTAGATATTATAGTTGATTAATTTAACATTATTTATTTTTTTACATTCAAAACCAATCAAAAAAGCAAAACAAACTCACGATTTTCTTTCAAATGAATATTTTTTAAAATAACTTTTTAAACCTGTTTTACAAAAAAAGGGAAATAGTCAATTTATGTTTTAAATGGTTTCTTTTATTATACTGTGAACGCTTTCTTTGTTTTGTAAAGTTAAGCAGTTTCTTTTTTTAAAAAAAAGATTTATGCCTTCCTCCCGAAAAGTCCTACACATTTTCAGCTCCGAAGAAAACAATTTTCTTCTCAGATGTTATTGAAGAGGAATATTTTTATTCATTTAATTAGCTAAATGGTTGATTTTGTATAATTTTTCTATGTTTGATACGCATATGCATATATTTTTCAATTTTAACGTAACTGTCTATAGGAAATGAAAGTTAACATAAGGTATCATTAAAAACAAATGTCCTGCTTTCGGCACAATAATATTAAGATTACACAAAAGGGACAGAGAGAATGGCTGGGAGAGTTAGAAAATAATTTTATCGAGTAAATCAATCATATAGATGTGTGGCTCTCTGGAAAGATAAGAAAGTAGTTCAAAATTCTCCGGTGGCTATTCCTCAATCAAAATTATTCTCAGCTTTTAGAAAAGCTGAAGGGGATTGTTTCCCTGAGAAAAATGGAAGAACAATCAATCACTGGACACTTGGAATTATTCTTACGTTTAGCAGTGTTTGAGAAGATTTAGTAGAATTGTTGCATCAATGGACTTCTATCAGGGGCATCAACAAGAGATTCTGAGGCAGTGACCGATAATTTAGGATGGTTTGTTACTTTTCCTGTGCTAGGTTTAAGAATGTCTCGAAACATATCAGACACACTGTTAAAGGAGAGATTGAGTAGCCAATATTATTGTAGATATTGGCAAGAATGATATTTTTTAGGGAAAGATTAAAGCAGTATATAGTGAACTTATGAGGTGAGGTAGAATTTTTTAAAAAATCTTTAAAGCAATACTTTCTGATTTACTCCCAATGCCAAACTCAGCTAGGAAGGAACAAAGGGATACAGGAGAAAAATCAACAGCTGAAGAGCTACTGTGTTGTTGAGGGATTTTGACTTTTTTGGAAATTGGAATCTATTTTAGAATAGAACTGACCTGTTCAGAATGATTTGGCCTAACCTAACCTGTAAAGCAATGGACATCTTAGCAGGGAGATTTGCTCATTCTATGTAGTTAGACATTATATTGATAGAGACAGCAAGGGGAATATTCCAAGTAGGTGTGCAAATGGTAGGATGGTTAGCTAAGTTTATGAATATGAGAAGAACACGTCAATAGAAAAGAAAAACGAGAGAGTCCAGAATATATTATATTTCGGAAGCACAATTTTGCATTTATTTCAATGTAAGGAGGGCTGGATGGTGAAGAATTTGTCAAATATGTTCACGAAAACATACTTCATCAATATGTGGATGATTCTAACATAGAAGGAGCAAAACCATGCCTTCTTTAGTGCAAGAGGCAGGGCACGTGACTGAAGTAAACGAGGGAGTACTTTTGGTATTGCAATCATAACTCTATTAGTTTCATAATGGTTATGGAATAGACTCAGGCTTTCATTTTTTTTATTTAATTGGAATACCATAAATGTGAATGGCATGGGACAAGGACTTATCAAGTTTGATTGGAGTAGACTGTTAGCAGGTAAAATGATGTATGACAAGTGGGAGGCGTTCAACAGTCTGATGACGGGAACTGAGAGACACTGTGTTCCAGTTAGAGTGAAGGGTAATGCTTGTAACATTAAGGAGCAATGCACAGTTATCAAACTTTTAATTCAAAAATCAAAGAAATCTTACTTTAGATATGGACAACTGTATTCAATTTAATCTCTTAGTCAATATAAAGAGAGTATGGCATTACTTCGAGAGAAATCAGGAAAGCAAGAAGGAGATATGAGATAGCATGGGCAGATAAGGTTAAGGGTAATCCAAAGACATTGTGCAACTACATTAAGAGCAAAAGGGTAAGGCCGCTCAAAGATCATGAAGGATATCAATGTTTTGAAACCTGAAGATGGGGATTAAAATCATCCCATTCCTAGAACATCAAACAATAGCAAATGCACTATTGCCTGGCCCTCACATTCATCCAGCTGCAACACTATCTGCTATTTGTCAGTATATTGACCCATTTCATCAGATCCTTTTGTATTCTTAGCAATCCTTCTTCACTGTCCTCTAAGCCAACAGTTTTGGTGTCATCCACAAACTTACGAACCATACCTTCGATATTCTCACGTAAATCATTTACATAAATAGCAATGAAATCCTAGAACAAAACTCTGTGGAACACTGCTTGGCACAAGCATCCAGTCCAAAAAGAAACTGCCCACCATTACTCTCCATCTCCTGATATTGCAACACTTGAAAGTGCTGGAGAGAAACCCAGCAGTTCAGGCAATATCGGAGCAGAAAAAAATGGAATTAACTTTTTTTAGTCCAACATAACTTGTTCATCTAAGACTTGATACGTTAACTCCGTATCTCTGCCAGATCCTGCGTTATTTGCTGCATTTCTCCACCATTTTGCATTTCTATTTCAGATTTACACTATCTCTAATAGTTTGCTTTTTCTTGATTGGTCTGGCTGTTGACCCAAGTTATATTTGGACAATATGCTCCATTCCTGTTCCCATCACTTGTGTCAGTGACACATGTATTAGGCTGGAGTCTGTTTCTTCTCAAAGTTCTGAAACTAAGTGCGCGGATGTCACCAAAGTGATTTTGATGTAAAGGGCCTTTTAGAGACAGCTACACTTGATGTAAAAATAGGAATAGCTTATTAATTATGACATTGTCTGTGCGTTTTATGTCTAAAATGTCTTGGAAGACTTGTCTCCTCAGTCTCTGAACATTTTCAATAATTTCTCTGAATAATTTCAGCAACGTTGGTTGCCATGCAGCCCCTCTACCAGCTTGGTATGAGCTGTATCCTAGTTGTTACTCTGTTGTAACTCACAGTAACCCAACACATTTTGTTATCAGGGTGTGTTTTTATTTCTGAATATCCCGTCCAGATCTGAACAATCTTAACAACCTCTATAATCCGAGATTAAACAGTCTGTATATAAGATATAATTTTGCACATTACATTTAAAATTATCCTATTCTATTCACGTTGGTGTTCAGCATTCTATGTAACAAGGTTAATCTTTTATCTTGCTCGGCATTGCATTTCATTCCATTTGTCAGAAACAATGATGGCTGAATACTAGTGACTGGGAGATATTACTGCACTCCCCTCAGGTCTCCTCAGTCACTAGCCGCAGCCCTTTCTGTCTCATAACCATTATCTTATTCATTCTGTCACTGACGCATTAACTTATGTCTGTTAATTATCAAGATTATTGTACATTGTATGCACCAGACCCGACTCCTCAAAACAATCTTAAGCATATTGCCCAGACCATAATGCTGCCATTTGTTGAAGTTAAGTGTATAGTGGATAGTCCCAGGGTGAGTTAGCTGGCCCGACTGTTGACTTTTAAATAAATAGAAATGATTTACAAAAATAAGGAATGGAACACAATGAACTGAAAATACTGTACCTGAATAATTCATCTTATCCAAAACTGACAGGCAATCTCCAATTAATGATGCTGATCGAAATTACTTACAACAATCCCAATAAATAAACCCCTGACCACAAAGAGTAAAAAATACACTAAAACGGATATAGGCTACGAAGTCAGAGGGCTTAAAGAGGGGGGAGAGCGTCCAGTTTCAGCAGTGATCCTGACTCAACTAACCTTCGAACTGAACTGACAAGTGTAGCTGGAGAGCTGGCCACATCCTCTTGATAACACCAGTGTTTTTTTTAAATAAAAGATTTGAAAGCCTTCTTCCCGAGGCATTATCTGTTAAGAAAAATAAAACAAAGGACCCCATTGAAGCATTCAAAATTGAGACATGTTGAAACCTTGGGTCGTTTAGAACCTCTGTGAAAACAATTCAAGGACAACATAAACTTGTAAAGAAACGGCCTGGCTGACAGATCCCCAGACATATAATTGAATCATCAATATCCAAAAATGGCTTTGGCTTTCAAAACACCCCAAAATAGTGGTTCGTACTTTAAAATGCGCATGTACATTCGTTTCCTATAAACATGCAAATGTGTACAACTACATCCGCATTCTGTGTGTGGTACTCCCATGATTGAGTGCCTCCATTTGTCACTCAAGTCTCAGCAATGCATTGACATTCATGTTTTCAAGACCTGCCCTGTGCACAATTTTCTAATTGAATGGTTGCTACAACAGGCTCTAGGTTAACAGGTCAGCACTTTTGACTGTAAATTTCTCCAAAAAAATTTCAGATACGTTGCTAGGAATCGCCTTCTGAATCTGTGCCAACTTTAGAGAATTATCCCTGTAAGGATGTTGCTTAAATGTAACTGCATCTCCTATAGCTGCATTGTGCACTAATAGGTTAGTACTTCCAAGCTAATATCTGCATATATCCCCAAGTGATAGTAATAAATCTTTCTGGTCATTCAATTTTTCTCAGGAAGGCAACTCAATAATTTATCCCAATTTTAGAGAAGAACCTCATTGTCCACTTTAATTTGAGGAATGTTCGATTCATAATCCTCTGAACTTGGTTCTTCCTTCTGTGCCATAATCATTGACACCTTGTCCTCTTGCAATCCTACCCTGTCAAAGTACATTTTGAGCCTATTCACATGACATACACTGTGAGATTTCTTTCTGTCTGAAGTCCTTAACAAGTAGTTGCTCTCACTCAATATCCTTTTGCATTTGGTAAGGTTCTCTAAACCTTACTCTTCAAGGTTCACCTATCCCTGGAAGTAACAGTAATACCTCATCCCCGATAGTAAAATTGCAAAATATTGATTTCCTTCTGCTTCCTGTTTCGTTGCATGCTACATTACTTTACAATGTTGTCTAACCAACTCCTCAGCACTATTAATTGTTCTCTAAAGTTTCAGACCTGGTCCAAATGTGTGGCCTTTGAATTGTAACTTAGTATTTTCTCCTTAAACAATTATAATGCTCCTCTCACGTAATGCCCAGAAACTAATTCGAAACGGATTGAATTTGCTCTGGGTTAATTTGGTGCATCCGTGATCACATAAAGCACAAATGGTATTCCTTCCCCTAATCATCAGGATAACTCTGACCATAAACCCTCAACATGGTCTTTAATGATTAATGTCGCCTTTGTAGCGATCCCTGCAATTTTGTGTGGTACACAGTCGAATTGAATTGCTTTATTCTTATGACATTATAGTGAGTAATTCCGATGTGAAGTTTGAACCTTGATCTCATTGTATCTCTTTTGGTAATTTGTATCTGTGTAAAAAGATTAATTTTTCTGCAATTCTTTTAGCTATGATATTGCATTTCGGGATGGCCTCTGGAAATCTAGTTGATCCATCCATTAATTTTAACAAATACTGGTGCCCACAATTAAGACTCTTGTAAAAGGTTCCTCAAATGCTGGAATAATTAAGAAAGGTGCATGTTTAATTATCGCTTGTGTTTTTCTAATTACCTAACATGTATGACAAGACTGGCAAAATTCAACAATATTCTGTTGCCGTCCAGGCCAGTCAAAATGTCTCTGTACTTCAGCCTCCGTTTTCCTCTCTCCTGAGTGACCTCTCGGTAGTAGCTCATGTCCCATCCGCATCACCTCCTTTCTGTACCCCATGGACAATATGATTTGATGAACCTCTGCCGAATCATCATCTCCTTGAATATATGATCGTCTCCATTTCCTCATTTGGACATCATTTTTAAGGTAATAATACTCGAGGATGCATTCAAAATTCCGAACACGTGCTTTTTGAGACAACAGCTTTAATATTTTATCTTTCTCCTGTAATCAATTAGCTTAGCTGAGCTAAAAAAAAAACATTTGCATGATTACCTATTTGCTCCTGTTTTTTTTCTCAACTATCTGATGGAACAAGTGTCTGTTAATGCCACTTAAGCTTCCTTATCTATACATTTTTGATCTCTCCTGTTTGAACTGGTGACATTGGGACTTTGTTACCCCACAATCAGGAAAGCTTCCATGATAAGACTCCTGTATTGCTTCAGTTGCCACTGACTCCACTGGCTTTTGAACCTAAGTAGGCAGCACTCGTACAGGTGAATCAGCTATATTTTTTGCAAGGACAAATTGTATTCCTGGAGCTGAGAGTTTGTCCAATTTTCCTACCACAACTTCTTCACACCTTTCTGGAAACACTATGTCTGCTTTACATAATTTTGCACGTTTTGTCTCAGTTAATTCCCTTTACCAGTACCTTTTTCTGGAAATAGTCCTTAAGGAGTACATATCTCCTTATCCTTCATCATGACAGTCTAGGAGGATACCATGTCTCTTAATATTGCATCCCCTTTACCTGCCCTACGTGAATAAACTTTCCCTTTGCAGGTATATTGTGAGAGCAGATCCGGCATTTCCAACTTAACAAACCTCCAATCAGCTTGTACACTCTGATACAGCGTTTTCACTTCCACTGTGCCTTCTGTTACCACTCCAACAAAACTCCCAGGCTTATCCTCTTTTCCTGCATCTGTATTTTTTTTCCTGAACCTACCAACACAGAGATTTCATGTGACCTAATCTGTTGCAGTGAAACCACCACAGCTTTCTAACTTCTGTGTCTCCTTCAAGCGTTTCCTTTTTTATCCTGTGGTATGTTAAGACCTTCACGGAGATCTACCTTTCCCTTCCCACGTGAAGATTTCTCTTTGTCTCAATTTCTATCCCTCAAGGACTGAAATTGATTCTGGAAGCCAAACCAAGTTTTACAATCATTAATCACTAGACATACTCACATTCATAAGCAACTTCATGTACATGCCTTGCCGTTTTAACTCGTTGCTCTTCCAAATTAGTTTACATTATGTCAGGCAGTGAAGTTCTGAACTCCTCCAAATTAATTGCCTCTCGAAGAGCATCATAACTTTGCTCTCTTTTTTAAAGCTCTTATCCATCTATCGAAATTAGTTTTTGATCCTTTCAAACTCAATATGATTTTGACCAGATTCGGCCTTAGATTCCTGAAACGTTGTCTATAGCCTTCTGGCTCAAACTCACATGTACTTATTCCTCTCCTCATACTCCCCAGACCTCTCCTCTAATAGTGTTACAAATATCTCACAAGCTCTACACACAAGTTCTGTTTTGGATCAATACAACCCACATATCACTGGCCACTGCAATTGTTTCGCTACTTTTTCCAAGTGAAATGTAATAAGTTTCCATAAATATACCATGTATATCCTATATTTTATATACCCTGCTCTGTCTCCAGTGGTGCTTTTCCGTGAATATACCTAAAACGTTTCTGACCAGGCTTTCGACCACCAGGGGTTTTCTCTGTTCCTCACTAAGCTTACATTCAGCCATCATCTCCGTCCTTTTAAGCTGACTTTGCATTCTAAGTGTCCATCTCTGCAGCTCAAATGCCTCCTCTTTTCCCTTTTCTCCTGCTAAAGCTATTTGTTATTTTTTTCTGTTTCCTCTGCTAGACCTATTCATTCTCTTTCTTTGTCTTCTGATATTAGTGATTATGTAAACTGCTTAATTTGCGATTGAAGTTTAGTCATCTCTACAGATCCTGCTGGAGTTTCCAGCAAAATGGAATGGGGAGCCACTGCTGCAAGCATCTCATTTTTCCTCACATTAGGAGGTAGCTTCAACTTCAACTCGTCCACTAATTCCCGCAGCTTGGACTTCAGGTGCATTTTGCAAAAAACCCAAAATTAATTCTTCCACCTACAAAACATACTTGGTGACTGCAAGAGCCATTGTTATCCGAAGCTCTGTTTACTCCATCAAATCAACACCCAAAAATAAGAGAAACTAACACCTGCCACTCGCCGACTAAATCCCACAAATAACCCCCAATCTGTTATGGACCAGGCCCGCCCCCGCCCTCGAAAATATTTTTAAGCAGGTTGCCCAGACAGTAATTTTGCTATTTGTTGACGTTTAGTGTATCAAAAATATTCCCGGAGTGAATTAATTGTTCAGAACGCTGAGTTTTAAACAAACAGAATAGATTTACCAAATTACCGTTTGAAACACAAGGAATGAAAATGGAATACCTGAGTAATTTGTTCTATCCAAACTCGACAGAGTATCCAGACTTAAGGATGGTGTTCCAAATACTTGCACAATCCCAATAAACAAGCCCCTTAGCACAAGCAGTAAATCTTATGCAAAAAAAAACCTTACAGGTTATGCAATCAGAAGGGCAGAAGAAGGGGGAGGGCAACCAGTTTCAACAGTAATCCTGACTCAACTAACCCCCAAACTGAACCAATCTGCCGAGCTGGAGAGGTGGCCACATCCTCGTGATTATACAAGACCTTTTTTTTAAGACTTGAAAGGCAGCCTACTGCTGGAGGCATTACCTGCTTGGTATAAATAAAAGTAACCCAATGAACATTTCAAAATTCATACATATTGGGATCTTGGATTGTTCAGACCCTCTCTGACAAAAAAAAAATCAAGGACAACATGACCTTGTAAAGGGACCAGCTTTGTGACAACATGCCATATTTAGCTTTGGACTTAATTCAAAAAATGTGAGTCTTATTCCTTTGAAGCCAATAAAGTGTATTAAAGTGTTTGTGAGTTTATATAAAAGAGTGCTGACGCATATTGTGTGTTGGAGAAACAAAATTGCCTTTTAAGATCAATGAGAGGAAAGTCCAGACAGATCCACACGTCCTTCCTATGGTCAGGGCAAATATGTCCACTGTAAATCTACTGGTTGGCTCCTGTTCTAGTCGAGGAAGGGTCAGCATGGTAACTACATCTAGATTCTGTTTTATGGGGATGGTGGTGGTGGGAGGTTCAGGCGGTTACAACATTGCAAACAGACAACACTGCAGAATCATCTTGCCTGCAATAAGAAAACATCCATCATTCTCCCTCACAATGATTTTCACGAGACCAATTGGTGATGGGAGATGTGACCAATATCCAAGCCATACCAACATTCAATCCAATCCAGTTGTTATTGTGATATGGAGGAATCACACTGAAAGGAGTTAATTGGATCTGTTTGTTCAGTGACTGTAATTGATGTCAGTCTCCATGGATCCTAATTGTGTCACTGGACGGTTTCCCTCTTCTATTAGTAAGGGGCTTCTTGCAATGTTTTGTCCCATTGCAGCAGCAGATGCATCACCTCCACATTAACGGGGATCAGCAACTGCAGAGAAGGGAAGAGGAGAGATAAACATCTGAGAATAGTCTGGAATGTTTACTTAATGGATCAGAATCTGAGAAGAGTAGACTGGAATGCTGTAACAATGGACAGGGGTTTATCCGATGTTTTTTGTATCTTTCCTGGTCTTGGCTGTCATTACCAGATCGGATATGCTTTGTACTGTTTATTATCCAGATAGTTTACTATCCCTTCCTCTCTCTTGTTGGTGTTCCTGGTAAGTGCCCGCATCTCTATCCATTTATTAACACCATAAGCCATTTGTTATTCTATTTTGTTATCTATATCTGGCAAAGAGGAAAACTATTGTCTTCAGTTTCAAATGTAAATTCTATTCATTTCCCATAAATTTCAGAACCACCCACACCTCCGGCCTAGCAAACATCACTGAACAAGACTGTTCACAATTCCGATGTACCATTTTGTCCTAAATTCATTTATGTCTTAGTATTCTGTCCATCACTAATCCTATCCACAACCAGTTTGATTCTCCTCCCAGTCTCCACTTTAGCGTTAATGCTGATGTTTCATGAACCATTATCTATGCCTTGGTAATATTCTGACTTCATGGTTCCAATTCTCCTGCAAGCACTCTTTCAGTTGCAAATATTTCATTTACAACCTTGTTCTTGTCTCTAACGTAATTTCATGACAGGGACACTGTGTCAGAGTAGTAATGTTGCAAGAAATGTAATTCAGAGGCAGAGGTTATGACACATAAAGGCACTGTTTCACATGCTACCACAGATGATGTCAGAACATATATTCAAACGCGGGAACTGAAAATAAAAGAGAGTTTCACTAATAACAACCATAACATCACCTACATTTTATCTATAATTTTATCTATTTCACTGGTATCCTTTGGTAAAGAAATCTAGCATTACTATCTGGTCTGACTCAGTACCACAGAAGTATGCTTGGCTCTGTACTGCCTGAAAGAATGTCATCACAATAAAGGGCATTTGGTAATGGTCAACAAATGCTGCCATTGCCAGTGATTCAGGCATCCCATGTAATAACAACATTAAATAAAACAAAGCATGAAGCTCGAGATCAGAAACAAAACAACAAGAAATTGCCAGAGACACTGAGCAGCATTGGCAGTTTCGGGTCGATAGAAAAACAGAATTGGCACTTCGAGTCCACTGACCATACATCAGAACTGAATATCGCTGGGAAATAGTGTAATTGTTGTTGGTGACAGGGACATCTGTTGTGAAGGGGAGAAGGTGTGAGTTGAATAGATGTATAAAGAGACACGTAGACAGAATGAAGCAAACAAAGGAATTGTTGATGATCAGCTGGAATGGAAATATAAACGAAATTAACATTATCTATTTTATCCTGTTCCCATTTCACTGAAAATCATATCCATTTAGGGTAGACATCAAAGTCCCTGTGTAAAGTGAGTTATGTCCCTTTGTCTCTCTTTGGTAAAGTGTGATGATCTATGTTTATTCAATAATGGGATGCTGGGTCAGTATTAAATTCAGTTTCCTCATTGTCCTTGAGAAGTTGTTGGTGAGCTGCCTTTCTGGCCCACTGCAGGCCGTGGGCTGTAAGTAGTCAGTGCTGAGGTCCATCCAGTTTAATTTCTTCGAGACTTTGTAGTTAGTAATATAACTGAGTGCCTGGCATGGCCAATGCAAACTTCAACTGAGAGTTAATCGCATTGCTGTAGGTCTGGAGTCACACTTCAGCCCGACCAGGTGAAGATGATAGATTTCCCTGAAGGGCATAAAGGTGCCAGGCCGTAGAATCAACAATGGCTTCATCGTTTTATTTGATTCTTAATTCCTCACATTTTATTGAATTCAAATTCCAACATTTGCTGAAGTGGAATTCAAGTCCGGGGTCTGGGTCATTGCTTGCGTCCCTGGGTTAATATTCCGGAGAAAATACAGCCTACGCCATTGCCTCCTCAGCATTTCCAACCACCTCCAATGGCTAGTGATGTTGCTTTTGCTCTGGCTTTGCTTCATAGGCAATGAAATGATTTGGTAAAACATATCATCCTTCTTATTTTATATTTATGAGAAGGCGAAATGGTCCTTGGTCATGAGTCACTGACAGAATTCATATGGAGGAGTAATTAATCAGCACAATAAATGAGTGGTGTCCTTCATTACACAATGATTAAGTCTAAGAGTAAAAACACCATTTTGCAGTTGTAAACTGTTGTTGGGACAGTACTTGGGGCACTGTGAACAGGTTTTCTCTCCTTTATAATGAATGATCTACTTGCTACAGTGTAATGGAATTTTACCAGACTATCCCTATAGTGGTGGTATCATGAGAAGACTATGAAGGAGATGGCTGCTTAATATGTATCGCTACAAAAAAAAAACTGATTGCATTGAAACTTGAGTGTTATAAACTAACACTCAGTATTTCCAAAAAAAGTTAATACCGTGAAATATAACTTGTTTTCTGCGATACACGTATTCACGTTTGTACAAATATATAGATAGGAAACTTTGAGAAGCATTTTGGCCAAGTGCAGGAAAGCTGGGTGAGCATGGATGGACATTTTTGTCAGCATGAACCATTTTGGGCTAAAGGGATTGTCTCCGTGGTGTTGGACTCTATGATTCTATGATAGTTTACATAGCTCTATGGACCCACATGTTGATTGAGAGAGACCTCCATGTTCTGAACGAACTTTTACCCCCTCAATGTACAGTTAGTTTGTGACCCAGCATTGAACGTCTTGTTGTTCACAAATATGTCAGCAGTTACACTCTAATCGAGTTAGCCATTCCCATCAGATTCGGAACTGCTTACAGAAAACTAGACCATCTTTTCTGTCACGAAGTTGTCGGTTTTTTTTCTCAAAGCTTTTCCTTTGGTCAAGGAGACTCTGTCCTTGATTGTTTTCAGAGGGGCATTAAAATGGGGCCTGGCTCTGATTAGTCTGGCTTCGTACAGAGATGATATATGGAAGAAGATGAAACTTCCAGCAAAAGTGGTCATGCTTTAGAAGGGACGTGTATAATGAAAGGGGAGTGGTCAGCCTTTTTTAGCTGAATGAGATGAGCTGAGCTGAGCTGAGCTGAACTGAGCAGTTTTCAGTGAGCCTTGAACTGGGAAGTTCAACAAGGAACTGTTTGGAAACTCTCTCTCTTTTCTGTCCTTCAACTTCAACCTGAAAACATGTGTTCCATTTCTACTGGGTTTTACAGGGTGTTTGCATATTGGGACTGTTGTGTATATTTGGAACAGCATAATTAAGTCTAGCTGGATAGGTTGAGTTGGGTAGGGGGTCCTTATTCTGTTCTTTGTGTTTCATTGTGTCATTCTGTGAATAAAGTTTTTTCTGTTTTAAAATTTAGTTGACAAACTCCCTATCTTATTCCTGGAAATTTTCATTGTCCACTTTCTGAAACAAATTGCAAAGTTATGCCCTGGCCTCCCTGCTTACGAATATTTTAAGTGGTCTAGCCTAGTCCATAACAGATTTTGGGCTCTTTGCGGGATTTTAAACAGCAAGTGTATCTTTATTTCGAGTTTTGCTTTTGCTGTGTAGACAAAGCTTGGGATAGCAATGGCTCTTTCAGTCGCCAAAAGTTTTCTGCACGTGGATGTAGTGACTGGAAGTTTTGAAGAAAATGAATAAGACCAAGTTGCATGAATTAGCAGAGAAGATGGAGTCAAAACGGCCTGCTTCTGCGAGGAAAGGAGAGTTATTTGGAGCAGTAAATCATCAATTAAACTTGCTGGAGAAACCATCAGAATCTATACAGTTGGTAAGAATTCAATTGCAAAGGAAGCAGCTTGACTTATAGGCGAGATGTAAGGAATGCGCAGCAGAAATGAAACAGTTTCCATTACGATTAAAAGCAGAACAGAGGAAAAACGGAGAGTAGCAGAAGAGAGAGAAAAAGAGAGAGCAGAGGAGGAGAAAGAAAGAGACAGCTTTTGAACAGCAAAAACTGACACTTAAAAAGCAAAGTCAGCGTAGAAGGCGGGAGATAAAAGTTGGGGATAGGGTGAGTGAGCAAGAGAGTGAGGATGAGCAAGCCCCAGGTAGTCAGAAGCCTAGTTGATTACAAGCATTGTCTACATTTGATGAGAAGGATTTGGACGACTTTTTCAACTCATTTGAAAAGGTGGCTAAACAAATGCAGTGGCCAGAGTTTTGTTGATCCAAACGAAATTTGTAGGTAGGGCTAGTGAGGTATTCGCATCCCTATCAGAGGAGGTATCTGCGGAATACGTGGAGCTGAAAAAAGCTATTTTAACTGCATATGAGCTTGTACCAGAAGCCTATAGACAACGTTCCAGGAATCTAACAGATATCCTGGTCAAACCTACATTGAGTTTGAAAGGATCAAACAGAGTAATTTAGATAGAAGGATAATAGTTTTAAGAATCAAGCAACCTATGATGCCCTTAGAGAGGTAATTATTTTGGAGTAATTCATAAATTCACTGCCTGAAGTTGTGCGAACTCATGTTTGGCTTCCAGAATCAATTTCAGTCCATCAGAAATAGACACTGGAGCAAAGAGTGGTCCTCACGTGGAAAGGGAAAAGTAAATCTCAGTGAAGATCATAAGGCGAATTTACCACAGTGTCAAAAAAAAACCTTGTGGGGAACAAACAAGATAAAAGGCACAAACGTTTTCATTATAATAAAGTGAGCCACACAAAATCACAGAGTTGTTGTGCGATGAGACAACAGATGTAGGAAAACCAGAGAAGACCATAAGATTTGTTGGAAAGTAGCAAAAATGCTCAAGGGAAGTTAGACAACTGCCTCAGAGTGTTCAAGATGGTCACAGGTTGATCAAGGAGGACGTGCCAGATCTGCTAATAACATCTACATGCAATGGTAAAGTTTATTCACATAGGCCAGGAGTAACAGATATAGAGGTTCCAATATTAACGGACACATGATCTTCTCAGTCTGTAATGCTGAGGGATGAGGAGATATGTACTCCTGTGGGACTATTGCCAGAAAATGGGCGGGTAGCAGGAATTCATGGTGAGACAAAAAGTGCTTATTATGTAAAGTGAGCTAGAGAGCCTGGAGAAAAGTGGAGAATGTGTGGTAGGAGTACTGGACCCCAAACTCTCAGCTCCGGGTATAAAATTTGTCCTTGCACATGATATAGCTGATTCACCAGTAGGCATGCTGCCTACTCTAATTGGAAGGCCTGTGGAGAACTGGAGAATGGTTATACAGGAAGTTTCCCTGATTGTGAGATCACAAGATCACAGATGTACAGTTTGAAGCAGGAGAGATCAAAAGGCACAGGTAAGGAAGCTGACATAGAGTTATCCGAAACCATTTTTTTTTGACTAGGTAAGTGGAACAGAGAATGAGAAAATAAGAAAACATGCAAGTATTTTTAGCTCTGCTAAGATGAATGATTTGAAGCAGAAAGATGGTGAATTAAAACAGTAAAATCAAAAGACATTTAACAAGAAAGAGAATGAATGCATTCCTGTGTGGTATTACTTAACAAATGATGTCTTAATGCGGATATGGAGATCAGAGTACATTGAAGCAGATCAGACGTGGGCAAAAATTCATCAAATTGTTTTGCCTGTTGGGTATAGAAAGGAGGCGCTGCGAGTGGCACATGAGCTACTATTTGGAGATCATTTCGTGGTGAGGACAATGCAGATTGAAATACAAATATATCTTCACTGGCCTGGACTACACAAAGATGTTGTTGAATTTTGCCAGACGTCTCAATCATGTCACACAGGCAGTAATAAAACCTACAACTTTAATAGCTATTACAGCGTTTGAGGAACCTTTCACAAGTGTCTTGATAGATTGCGTAGGTCCCCTACCTCAAACAAAAAGTGGGAATAACAATATATTAACAATAATGGGTGTGTCGACTAGATGTCCAGTGGCAATCCCATTATGCAGCATCACAGTTAAAAGAATTGTAGAAAAATACTTACTTTGTTTTTACTAGATAAGGACTACCAATCGAGATCCTGGCAGATCAAGGATCAAATATCCCAACCAAACTATTCAAGGCAGTGATGAATAACTTGGGAATTAAGCAATACAGATCGACCAAATTCAGACGATATGAATTAATTTGTGGGCATGAAGTAAAGTGATCATTAACATTGGTTAAGGAGAAATTAATGAGTCAGAATTCAGAAACCACCCATTTGGATGATGTGTCAGATTTTAGGAAACGATTGAATAGAGCTGAAGATTTGGGTAGACAGCACTTAAAAGTATTGCAACATACAATGAAACAGGAATTGGATCAGAATTCACAAATTCGGAATTTTGCAATTGGGAGTAAAGTATTGGTGTTACTTCCAGTAACAGTTGAGCCTTTAAAAAACAAGTTTTAGTGTACCAGATCAAATTGGGAAGATATTCAATGAGGTAAACTACTTGATACGGACTCCAGACAGGAAGGGATCTCACAGAGTGTGTCATGTGAATATGTTCAAAAGATATTTTGATAGGGAAGGAAAGCAAGAGGAGAAGGTGTTAATGATTACAGCACAGAAGGAAGAACCAAGTTCAGAGGATTCTGAATTGGAAATTTCACAAATCAAATTGAACAATGAGGAAGTTGTCAAACATTGGGATAAATTATTGAGCTACCTTCCACAAAAAAAGCAAACCGACCTGAAAGAGTTATTACTATCTCTTTGGAGAGATATGCAGAAATAAACTGAGAAGTACGAATATAATTGTGCGTGATTTAGACACAGGAGATGCTGTTCTGACTAAGCAACATCCTTATAGGTAAGACCCTCCAAAATTGGCACAGGTTCAGAAGGAGTAGAGCACATCCTCCAAGATGGCATAAACGAAGTGAGTTACAGTGACTGGACTTCACATATAGTCATGGTGCCAAAGCCAGATGGTACCCAACGGTCATGTCTGGACTCTCACAAAGTCAACACCGTTACAAAGACTGATGCATATCCAATTTCACATTTGGAAACTGTGTCAAAAAAGTGGGAGAAGCCACTTATGTTTCTAATTTGGACTTGCTCAGAGGCTACTGGCAAGGGCCTCTATAACAGAAAGCAAAGGCAATTTCGGCTTTCGTCACGCCAACTGGACTATATCAGTTCAAAGTTGTGGTATTTGGTATGAGAAACAATCCAGCCACATCTCAGAGACTGATAATAAGGTCATTGCCAGATTATCCAACAGTGTGATGTACATTGATGACCTGATGATTTTTAGTCACTCATGGGAGGAACATTTACAGCATTTATCAGACTTGTACGATCAACTTCAGTAGGCAGGCTTGGTGGTAAGCCTAGCTAAAAGTGAATTTGAGAAAGCCAAAATCACGTTCCTGGGTCACGTTATTGGACTTGGACAAACGGCCCCATGAGATACGAAAATAAATGTAGTTGGGCAATGTTCCAGACCGTAGACAAAAAGAAAGCCTAGTACTATGGTTCCTGGGATTGACTGGATTCTACCGACATTTTGTGCCAAACGTTAAGCAGTGTGGCTGCTCCCCTCACTGAATTGTCCGGGGCAAAAACTCTCAGTGGACAGAGATTTTGACAGCCTAAAGACTGTGTTAACCCCTGCCAACAGTATTAGCTACACAGGATTACACGAAGCATTTCAAGGTGGCTAACGATGCCAGTGATGTGGGTGTCAGTCTGGTGTTCCAGTAGGAGGATGATGAGGGAATAGAAAGATCCATCGGATGTTTTTTTTCTAGGAAGTCGAACGTGTATCAACAGAAATGTTCAACGGTGTAGAAAGAGATATTAAAACATCACAGTGTTTATATTACCAACAATGCATCCGAGACAATCATAGACACTGATCACAACACATTGACGTTTGTGGAAAGATTCAAGGACAAAAATGCCAGACTGTTTAGATGGAGCTTGTTGTTGCAGCCGTTCAATCTGACAATTAAGCATGTGGCAAGTCGCAAAAACATGTAAGCTGATGAGTTAGTCAGACTCCAATGAGATACGGAGGTATTCGGTGGTGGGTTTGCAGCGGCCTGAATTTGCATGGGTTTGCGCATGTTTGAATGTATAGTTAATATAGTGTATATGTCTGCATTTGAAGGGATAAAAATGCAACCATCTTTTTGTATTCTGGTTATTTTTTTAAGGGAGGGGGAGATGTCACAAAGCTAGTCCCTTACTTGTCCAAAAGCTGTTCCTTGGCTCAAGGAGACTCTGTCCTTGATGTTTTTCAGAGGGACAAGAAAACGGGGCCAGGCTCTGATCAGTTTGTTACAGAGATGAAAAGGATTTTCAGAGGCCTTTTGTTGATATGGAAACAGATGAGACTTCAGGCCAAAGTGGTCATGCTTTATAAGTGACCAGTATAATGAACGGAGAGTGGTGAGCTATTTAGCTGAACTAGCTGAGCTGAATTCAGCTGAGCAGTTTTCAGTTGAGTTTTGAACTGGGAAGTTCATCTGGGAGCTGTGTGGAAGCTCTCTCTTTTCTGACCTTCAATTTCAACCTGGAAGTATATGTTCCGTTTGTACTGGTTTTTATTGGGAGTTTGATTATTGAGACAGTTGTGTATGCTCGGAACAGCATAATTAAGTCTAGTTGAATAGGTTGAATTCTGTCGTGATTCTTTATTCTGTTCTTTGTGTTTCATTGTGTAATTTTATGAATAAAGTTTTTGTCTGTTTCAAAATGTAGTAGTCATCCTAGCTAAATTACTCCAATATCAATTCTCTTTCCCAATCCCTTTCCAACATGGCCATCCTTGGCGTCCTCCATTGCCACAACGAACCAAACCATGACTTGGAAGAACAAGATCTCATCTGTCTCCGGTGTAGTCTACACCCCGGGGACTCAACATTGAATTCGCCAATTGCAAATAACCTCCCTTCCACTCCCCCGACTCCCTTCCCAGACCCTCACCTCCCTTCCATTCCTCTGAGCAAGCTTTTGTCCAGCTACCTACCAACTGGACTCAGCCATCCCATCACCAACCCGCTGATACCCTTGATCTGTGTTCACTTATCCCTCACCTCGCCACACTGCCTTCTCCTCCCTCACCCGCCATTTTATCTATAGACCTCTTTACTCCCATCCACAGTCCTGACGAATGGTTATATCCAAGGTGTTCACTTCTCAACGTCTTGATGCTGCCTTGCTTATTTTGTTCTTCCAGCTTCCTGCGTGTGTATTTTGGATTCCAACATCTACTGTTTTTTTTTAAATTGTCTTCTTGTGTAATAGGCAGGAGTGAGTGAACGCATTGCGCCTCTTGTTATTCAACAGATCAGATGGGTGGAATGGCTTTCTAATATTACTGTGAAACCAGCTAGAGTTGCTGAAGGAGTTCCTCTTTCTTTTAACCATGGAAATGTTTAGTGCCCAGCAGTGCTTTTGATTCATGTTACCTTTACATTAGCAGCACAAGCTTGAATGTTGTCCAGATTTGATACCTGAGTACCTTAGGAGGTGACTCATTGTTCTGAACATTGTATAATCTTCACAGAACATCCCCACCTCTGATCGTATGACAGAGGGAAAGACATTGATGAAGCAGCTGAAGATGTTTATGACGAAGACGCTCCCCTGAGGATTGCCCACAGGGATATCCAGGGACTGGGAGGATTGGTGTCCACCAGCCCCACTGTGTTCTGAATGATCCAACCAGCGGGGGGTTTACAACTGATTCCCATCAAGTTAAATTTTGTTCAGCCTCCTTGACATCTCACTCAATCAAATACTGTCACGATATCAGGGCCAGTCACTTTACGCTGTGTTCATATCTTCTATCCATGTCAATAGGCCAAGGTATATGTGTGGGGAGTGTTTCCTTCTCTCAGGGGTTAGTGATGGCTGGGACCAGATAGTTGGGGAGGCCAAATCACTGAAATGTTTGGGGGGTGCGAGTGGGTGTCAGTGGATTTTGACCCGTCAGAGAGTCGAGGTCTACAAAGAATTGGGCATAAAAGAAAAATTGCGGCCGAGTGAAGATCGGCCCTGACTTACTGAATGGAAGTGCAGGTCTGAGGGGCTATATAGCCTGGTTTTATTCCAGTATACCCCATAGTCCAGTCACTTTGTGGCCTCTTCCATTTCCTGTGTTACTGACTTCAAGTAACTGAACAGACTGATCCTGTTGCTGTGTAACTGATAATGGTGCTGCGTGATCTGGTTACAGTTTTATAGGCCCGAGGGGTTTATTGGCTTCCTCCTGTAATTGTATATCAGGCTCCAGGGGCTGAAAGGCCTCATTCTGTTCTGTTGTAATTGAAATCCATGTTGACTAAATCTTGGAGAAAGTGAGCACTGCACACGGTGGAGATTAGTGTTGAAAAGTGTGGCACTGGAAAAACACGGCAAGTCAGGCAGCATGAGAGGAACAGGAGAATTGAAGTATTGGACGTGCCTGATAAAAGGCTTATGTCCGAAACATACATCTCTTGCCCCTCGAATGCTGCCTGACCTGCTGTGCTTTTCCAACACCACATGTTTCGACGTCTACTGCCTCACCCAAGTCCACCTTCCTTGTCACTTCATCCAATTACATTAAGAAAATTGTCAAGCACAAACTTCCTCGCACAAAGCCACACTTACTATTCCTAATCAAAGCCTGTCTTTCTAAATGCATGTACATCTTATCCCTCAGAACCTTCTCAAGTAACTTACCTACCATGGGTGTTAAACCTACTCATCTGTAGTTCCAAGGCTTTTTTGTGCAGTTTTCCTTGAATTAAGGGCATGGCATTTGCTACCCTCCAGTCTTCCGGGACATCCACTGTGGTCAGTGACGATCAACATTATAGTCCAGGGTCGCCGAAAATTCTTCTGGAGCCACTTGAGGTGTTCTTGGATATATCGGGTAAGGACCATGAGACTTATCCACTTTCAAACATTCTAGTACGTCCACATCTCCTCTACTATGACATGGATTGTCCCTAAGATATCACTTCCTCAAGACTAACTTCCTCAAGTTCTGAAGTCATCATGTCTTTCTCCACGGTAAACATAGAGTAGAAATATTCGTTGAGGATTTCACCCATCTCTTATAGTTCCACAAATACTTGTCCGCATTGGTCTTCGATGGGTCCTATTTTCTCTCCAGTTATTGCTTTTTCTTTTAATATATTTAAGTACCTTTTTAGATTCATCCTAATTTTCTCAGCCAAGGCTCTTTCTTGCCCCCTTTTCACCCGACTGATTTCTTTCTTCAGTAAACTCCTGTATCTCTTATATATCTCCAGGGATTCCCTTGATCCCAGCTGCCTGTATCTGAGCCACGCCCGATGTTTGAACATGAACCTGTGGACCAGTTATATCCCTCTCCATAACTATATGAAAACTAATAGAACTATGGTTACTGGTCCCAAAGTGCTCCCCCACTATTAATTCAGTCACCTGTCCAGCCCCATTTCCTTACAAAAGTTCGAGTTTTGCTCCTTCCCGAGTAGGACTATATACCGCTTGAGGAAACTTTCCTGATGCATTTAACTGATTCTATCTCATCAAATCCCTTAATGCTCTGGCCGTTCCAGTCTGTATTAGAAAAATTAAAGTCCCCTAGTATGATAGCACTATTGCTCCTGCAGGTCTCCCCTCTCTCCCTGCATATTTCTTACTCTCATTCCTGTTGACTCTTTGGGGGCCTATATTACAACACCAACACCTCACCATTCCATTCCTATTTCTTAACTCCACCCACAAAGCCTAATTGGGTGATCCATCAGTTATTTTATCTCTGATTACTGATGTGGTACTCCCCTTAATCAGAAATGCAACTCTCCCTCCCCTCCTTCTACCATCTCTGTCTCACCTAAAGCACCTGTTCCCTAGCACATTAAGCTGTCAGTTATTTCCATCACTTAGCCATATTTCTGTAATGGCTATAATATCCCAGTCCCATCTAGTTATCCACACCCTGAGTTCATCGGCCTTTCCTGTCAGCCCTCGTGCGTTGAAACAGATGCAATTTAATCCAAAATGCATTCCTTTCTCTCTGTCGTTTTCCAGCCTAACCTTACTATTTCTGATTACTGTATCTCCTTCCACTTGCCTCCCTGCTCTTGAGGATATGACCACTTGCCAATCTAGTTTAAACCCTCCCTTGTAACCCGAGCAAAACTGGCCGCCAAGATATTGGAATCCCCTTCAGTGCAAGTTAATCTCCCTCTCAGGAGATTATCACTGTCAAGGTATTTTTAAAGAATGATTCTCCTAGCTCTCTGTAATTACGCTGCAGGACCTCATCCCTTTTTCTACAGATATCATTTGTGCCAACGTGCATAATGATTTCTTCTGCTCACCCTCCCCCTTGAAAATGTTCTGCAAACACTTGGAGACATCCTGGACCCTAGCACCTGGGAGTTAAAGCACCATTTTGGATTCCCGTTTGCAACTACAGAATCTCTGATCTGTCCCATTAGCAATCGACTCTCTTAACTTTAACGCCTTGTTTACCTTTACCCTTTCCCGCTGTGCCCAAGAGCCAGTGGTCCTACCACCAACCTGGCAACTGCTGTTTCCCCTGAACGGACATCGCCCCCAACAATCCAAAATGGTCTACTTGATTTCGAGGGTAATAGCCACAGGGGATTCCTGCAATCCCTGTCTACTCCCTTTGCCATTCATGGTGGTCGCCCATCTACTCTCTGCCTGGAACATGACAGGAAGCAAGGAACGCCTGTTGAATGAAATTGTATTTATTTAAATCCAACAGGACTGACAGGTAAGGCTAATGAACTCAGGACGATGAACGTTGGACTGGAATATTACAGTCATTAAAGAGATATAACTGGGGGCGTGTCTACGAATTTGTCATTATCTCGGATGACACTCAGTGCATCCTAGATTAGATTACCTACAGTGTGTAAACTGGCCCTTCGGTCCAACAAGTTTGCACTGACCCATCAAAGAGCAGCCCACCCAGAACCACTCCCCTACACGCAACACTACGGGTAATTTAGCATGACCAATTCTCCTAACCTGCACATCTTTGGACTGTGGGAGGAAACTGCAGCACCCAGAGGAAACCAATGCAGACACGGGGAGAATGTACAAACTCCACACAGACAGTTGCCCGAGGCAGGATTTGAACCCTGGTCACTGGTGCTCTGAGGTAGCTGTGCTAACCCATGATCCACCTTGCCGCCCAGCGTCGCTCCCTAACACAGTCTCCCAGGAGCTAAAGCTGGTTGCAGTGCCCACACGTGTAGACACCAGGGACGGTTGAATTCTCCCTGAGCTACCACATTTCACAAGATGGAGCGTGCAACTGCCCTAAATGCCATCTCAACTGCTGTAACAATAAAGTTAAAAGGACTTTATTTGAGTTGTCCTGTACATTTTGCTGAGCTAAGCTGTCCAAAGCCTCTCATGTCAGAGCCTTCCTGCTTACTCTGCTACAACGGCATGTCTCCCTCCCCCTCCACATTTAATCTTGGTCAGGGAAGGAAGGCGACACCACAGTGATGTAGTGTTTAGGCCTTCAGCACTCCTTGACACCTGGCCCCGATAACCTGCTCCCCATGGCAGGTCTGCTCTTGGCCTTGGAGGGTGACCTTGCTGAGGTCTTTGTTCTGGTAGTGGTGATTGTGTCGATGCAAATCCTCACCCTAACAGGCAATCCATGTTATTGCAGTCCTCTCGTACTTTCTGTCTATTTGTATTGCGTTTATGAATTCCTTGAATCCTTCGATTGCATTCCAAACTGTGTCTCACTCCATAGTGAGAGAGGTTGATGTTCTTGTGAAAACAGGGTTATAGGAAAAGAACACCATTAGACGTAGGGGCAACAATATGTCTGTCTGCTTTTCCTTCGATTAGGTTATATTTATTTTGTTAATCCCCCATTCCCCTTTCCTGTGATTTCCCCATAACGCTTGTATAAAAATCTGTCTGTCTCAGCCTTGACGATATTTAATGATCCAGCCTCAAAAGTCCTCTGAAATTTCTGCAATTGTTTCCCTCTCACTGATGTGAGACTTGGTGGTCTTTAATCTGGTGATATGCCCACTCCATCTTGCATAAAATTCCAATTCTTCCTCAGCTCCTGTGTCAATTTGCTCAAGGGTCAAACGGTCAGTCTCCCTGAATCCAGGAACTGCTTCACCAAACTGAAGACCGATTTGTAGAGTGTGTTTAACAAATTCTCTGACTCTGTTAACAGAGTAATTAGAGTATTAGTCTCTAATACTCCCATTCCTTCCCACGTTATCCTCTTCCCCCTTAATAAACCAAAAAAAAATGACTGTGGATTCTTGCTAATCTTACCCGCTAAAGTTTTATCAACCCTCCTTCTGCTCTTCCGCTGATATTTTAATTTAGCCTTCCACTTGCTATATTCTTTTAGGACCTTCATTGACCTGCTCACTTGGTACCAGATTTAAGCTTCTCTTTCCCTTTTAATCCTGTTCGGAATTTGTGTCGACATCTGAGGTTCACTGGGTTTGTTTTCCTAAATTTTATCTTCGGTGTAACATGCTGGGCCGACACTGTCATCAATTCAATTTTAAACAAATGATTCCCCCAACCACCGCGCCACCTGTTCTGCTACAGTTTCATCCAGAAGCAACTGCACTTTGGCCAGGTCCTGTCCTTCCTTTCCGTAAAATCTGTCTCCCCAATGCAAAAAGGTCTTATTTTTCTAACATTTTAGGGTCTTTTCCTTCGCAAAATCAAAATGTGTGATAACACGGTCACTGGTCCTATAACGCTCTCCCACTTCTGCCTGGAACAGCTGACTGGCTTTGTTCCCCACAGTGAGGCCCAGCACTGCACGGCCCATTGTTGTATCTGAACGGTATTGATCTAAGAAGCTCTCTGGAATACATTTCAAAACACCTGCCCCTCTTAAAAATTTATCACTGACCAAATGAATGTTTGGAATTGAAATGCTTGAATGTAACTATCCTATTATTGTTTTACACACCTCAATAACTTGGTTATATACTTGCACCCGTACTTTCCTTTATCTGGGGGTCTATAATATATCCCTAGCAGTGTTTCTGACATGGTTTTGCTCCTGAGCTCTAACCACCAAGCCTCTTTAGAAGATCCTTTCAATATATTGTCCCTTCTTACGCCAGTAACTGACTCCATAATTAATAAGGCAACATCACCTCCTCTTTTACCCTCACTTCTGTCCTGACTCTTGTTCTGGTACCACAGAATATTGAGTTGTTAGCCCCGACCTCCCTTAAACACATCTCTGTAATGGCAAAAATGTCACACTTCCACATGTCACCTCGTTTCCTTATCATATCTGTCTGTCTGAAAATAATAACAGCATCAAGGTAAAGCACATCCAACCTGGAATATATCACCTGGAATACTCTGCACCTCGGAGTTCTTCAGTCATTCACTGTTCGTTATCAACCTGTCCAATTCATGAACCAAAACTGTAACTCTGGGACTGAATGAATATTTGTTGAATTTGAAATTCCTTTTTAGTAAATGTGTTCATCAAATGCAACTTTCCAGAACTGAACAGTCAGCTCCAGATACCACGAGTTTCTGCTGATTAGTTCCCTGCTCAGTGTGCAGAGGGGACAGCCCTCAGTAATGGAGAAAGTGAAAACTGGTGATCAGAGTCGAAAATTGTGGCGCTGGAAAAGCACAGCAGTCAGGCTGCATCTGAAGAGCAGCAGAGTCAAAGCTTCCCATGTTTTCCATTCCATAATTCACAGGATATTGGGAACCATACTTGCTCAGGAAGGCAGCACTGTACAGAGCCTGGAAATGGAAAGCAGTCAATCAGTTGGTTGGACAGGGAGTAAAAAGTTGTGGTGAAATACAGACTGTTTGAAGTACAAACAGACGGATAGATAAATCCCTCGGCCAGACGGGAAACACTCTAGGTTACTACAGGAAGAGAGGGAAGAGATTTCTGTGCCTTTGTCGATGGTCTTTGCGCCTTCACTCTCCACTGGAGTAGCGTCGGTTGATTGGAGGGTGGCAAATGTAATCCTTGTTCAGGCAAAGAAACTGGGATTTTCCTGAGAATGACAGACCTGTCAGTCTTATATCAGTATTGGGCAAAATATTGGAGAGGATTCTGGAAAAACAAGGTTTGATTAGAAATAGTCAGCATGGATTTATCAGGGGCAGGTCATACCTCACAACTCTTATTGATTCTTTGAGGATGGGATTAAACACACTGAAGAAGGTAGAGCAGTGAATGCGGAGTGCATGGATTTTAACAAGTTGTTTGATAAGGTTCCTCGTGGTAGTTTCATTCAGAATGTAATGAGGCATGGCATACAGGGAGACCTATCTCTCTGGATACAGAATTGGCTAGCCCATAGAATACAGAGGGTGGTGGTAAATGAGAAGTATTCAGTGTGGAACTAGGTGAGCAGTGGTGTTCCATAAGGATCGGTTCTGGGACCTCTGCTGTTTGTGATTTTGATAAATGACTTGGATGACGAAGTGGAAGGGTAGGTTCGTAAGTTTGATGATAAAACACAGGTTGGTGGAACTGTGGATGGAGTGAAGGGCTGTTGTAGTTTGCAACAGGAACATTGACAGGATGCAGTACCCAGCTGCAAAGTGGCAGATGGTGTTCAATATGGAAAGTGGGATACGATTCATTTTGGAAGATCGAATTTGAATGCAGAATACAGGGTTAAAGGCAGGATTATTCCATTGTGGAGGAACAGGGGGATCATATGGTTCATGACATAGCTCCCACAAAGTCGCTACCCAGGTTAATAAGGTTGTTAAGGATGTGTTTGGTGTGTTCATTAGCCGAGGGCTTGAGTTTAACAGCTGCGAGGTTATGCTGCTACTCTATGGAGCCCTGGTGAGACCAACTTAGAATATTGTAATCAGCTCGGGTTGCCACGTTATAGGAAAGATGTGGAAGCTTTGGTGAGGGTGCTTAGGAGATTTATCAAGATGCTGCCTGGACTGGAGGGCATGTCTTACAAAGAAAATTTGAGGGAGCTAGGGTGTGTTTCCTCATTGGAACGAAGAAGAATGGAAAGTAACTTGACAGAGGTGTTCAAGATTATGAGAGACATATTTAGAGTGGATAGCCATTTACTTTCTCCCAGGATGGAAATGACTCTCGACGGGGTATGATTTTAAGGTAATTGAAGGAAGGTTTAGGGGTGATGTCAGAGGTAGGTTCTTTCACAGAGTGGTGGGCGTGTACAATGAACAGCCAGCAGTTGTAGTAATGGCAACTATATTAGGGATATATAATTGGATAGGCACATGAATGATAGTATAATGAAAGGTTTGTAGGTTAGTTTGATCTTAGAGTAGGATCAAAGGTCGACAGAACGTCAAAGACCGAAGGGCCTGTACAGTGCTGCACTGTTCTGTGTTTCCAGGTTCACCCAGCTTGTGGATAGTCATCAATTGTTGAATGTGTGAGGGAGTGATGTGTGTGAGATCAGGAAGCTTTGGAGCGGTGTAAGGCCAAAACCTCCAGTTATGGTGTGCATTGTTACAGTCACCTGAAAGCCAGTATAATATGTGTGGTTACTTTAACCAGACAGAATCCACCAAGTTCAGTTATTCATGTGATTTTTGGATTGCCGTTTGCTGCTAGTTACTTCACATAAATTCTACTGTGTGACACATGTAGTAATCTCTGACCATTCACAGAGATGTACAAATTTATTTTGATACTGGAGAATGTGAAGGTGCCATTTATTGGATATGGATTTAGAGGTTTCTTTGATGGGCACAAGGCACTGCAAAGATTGTCAACTTGTTTACGTCTTCACGCGGGGTGCAGGTGTATGGAATCTTGGAGGCAGGTCAGATTTCATCACCATAGGTAATTTGTATGGTGTGATTCTGGCTCTCCATGTCAACACGTCTGCGCTCTGGGCCAGGTTCTTAAGATGAATTTTAAAACTTGATTGCTGGTCAGCCATTAGTATTTAACCTGGACAACATTTGTACCTACACTGAGACCAGTGATAGTCGTTGGCGGGTTCTCCCCCTGCCCAAGATGGATTCCAAGTTATTTGTTTTGAAGTAATGTTTGACTGACTACCCCGAAACAGGTTAGAAACTCAATGTAGAGATTTTGGAACAGGCGACTGAGTCTCTGTGTATCTCAGGCAGCTGTGAGGTCCAATAACAGTGTAAATGTTTTCAGATCTATTTGAAGCAATTTTCAGAATAGCTCATTGCAAAGTGGTGAGTTTACTGAGCCGAACAATAGTCGGATGTTTGCTATATTTCATGAATTGGGCAAAAATAAGATGTGAACTATAATCATTCAACTGAACTAGAATCTCTTCAATCAATTCTGTTGATTCTATGTTTATGGAACTAAAACATAAACTCCTGTCAAGATTTTCCAACACAGAAATAAAGTATGTACATTTTATTTTATCGAAGAAAGAACATAACTCTTGTGGTGATCAGAATTAGATATTCAATGTCAGGATTCAAAGCAATGTTTTGCCAATCCAATATTTTTAAAGTGGTTGGCTTCTGAATGATTACATGTTCAGAGTGAGCAAACGACTGAACATACAAATAGAATTGGCGTTCTTATACATTTATATATAAACAATCAGTTTAATTTCTCACTGAAATGTACGATCTTCAGCTATTTGCCAGCAATTTAAAAGTTGAAATAATTCACCATGGTCTGTGAACATTAAACTAAATAAATTATTTGTGTTATCAAATTTTAGTGAATAATAATTGAAAACTTCCAACTTTTAGAATGAATGATGTTTAATATGAAATGTGGAGAATGAAAAAAAAGCATCGAACATAGTATTGTCTCAGTGAAAAGTCAAAGCTTTCCAAAGAGGTTTGTGACAAAACAATGATATACTTGTTTTAGTAACTGGAATACAACATGTAAAATATTCATGTGCTGAGTAATAATTAGACTTCATAATGAAGCTGACCTTGCAATACTTGCATTTTAAATGCTTATGCTGCACCAAATAATCAGATGTTTGCGAGCATTTACACTGTGAAATAATTGGATACTGACTTTTATTCACAGCTGACACATGATAGAGTTCAAAACTTTAAAGTACAGGAGGAAGTCATTGGCCATTATGTATGCATCAGCTCAAAAAATATCTCCCAAGCATCTCCCATTTGCCAGCCCTCTCTCTGTTGCCCGTTAAATTCATAATTTGCAAATATATATCCAGTTCTCTTTTGAATCTTCATCCACAACTTTCCCAGCCGGTCAATTCCAATTCATAACAACTCTCTAAATAAAGACGTTTTTCCTTATTTCACTTCTAGCTATTTTACTGACAACCTTACAATTAGAATTCCTTCGTGCTATAATGCCTAACAGAGTATTCTTTTTCTACTCTGCAACTTTTTTTTATACTTTTGAGCACCGCAATAAATTCACATCTTTGTCTGTTCTGCTGCAGGAACAATAAGCCTTGCAAGAACTTTAACAAACACTAAAACAAGCGGAAAACTAGTCTCCAGGATATATGAACATCAACTAGCTACAACAGACATGATCCCAATACGAATACCTTACGTACTGATGAGGAAGTACGCCATTTTGACTAGGTCTGCATATCCATCCTAGGACAGGCCAAACAGAGACAAGCACAAGAATTCCTGGAAACATGGCATTCCAACCGGACCTCCATCAACAAACACATCAATTTTACTTCATCTACCATCTTCCGAGAAAAAGGGCAGGAAATAACATTATGGAGACCGGAAATTACATTACCAACTCAAGGAAACTGAAACATTTAAATAGAAGGTGGGAGATAACACCAGCACTTCACTGGAGGCTCACTGACTGAGTACAGTCAATGGAACAAACTAGGAACTGCCATTAGCTACTGCTTCAGAATATGTCTGAGTGTTTGTGGCTGCCACCACATAGAATAATTGAATGAAAATGCGAGCCTGCATCACCAAGTGCATAACCAAAGGCTTTTTGTTTAAAGTTTGTGAGATTACCTGGTCAATCACCCGCCTAGGAAATGCATTCCAGACACGTGTTATTAGTGACAGAAATGCGGCTCAGTGGTTAGCACGCCTGCCTTAGAGCGCTGGGAACCCAGGTTTGATTCCAGCCTCGGGTGACTGGCTGCATGGATTTTGCAAATTCCCCCATATCCACGTGGGTTTCCTGTAGGTACTCCGATTTCCTCCCACAATCCAAAGATGTGCAGGATAAGTGAATAAGCCATGCTAAATTGCCCAAAGTGTTCAGAAACTTGTAGATTAGGTACATTAGTCAGGGGTAAATATAGGAGGAATGTTTTGGGTGGGTTACTCTTTGGAGTGTCAGTGTGGATGTTTTGGGCCGAGGGGCCTGTTTCCACATCTAGGAACTTTTTATTCTATGTCTGTGCCACCCCCTCAGTTCAAAGCAGACTCCAGAAATCCCCTCTCAATCCCCTGCCTTTCACTTTAAGTATGTTTCCTTTTGTTTTTGACCGTTAGAGTAAGGGAAACAGCTGCTGTCTGTTCATCCTCTCCATACCGTTTATTCTCTTGTACACCTGTACCATGTTCCCTCCTCAACCTTCCCTGCTGCAAAGAAAAAAGGAGTAAGTTTAGCCATCGCCCTTCAAGGTTTGAGTTCTTACTTGCCTTGTTAATTCAGATGTGCATCATCTCACATTTATCAGTGTTAAACTACATTAGCCATAAATCTGGATATAGAAATCATCCGTTTATATCGTCCTGTAGCCTAATCCTGTCCTCCTCACTGTAAACCACCCAGCTAATCTTTGTGTCATCCCCAGCATTAGCTATCATTCCACTGCCATCCATCTTCCACATTCTCACCAACATCATTTATGAATTTCACAAAAAAACCTTGATTTCCTTCCTGTTCTCCACATGTTATTCACAAAGGAATGATTAAGAATTCCAGTCTCTTGTTGTTCTTATTTTGGGGAATTTGCAGAGTGATGTAGTTAACACCTATTATGAGGGTGCTGCAAATACCATTTTCTACACAAAGTTAAATTCACCTTTTACACTCTGTCCCTCAGCATGTCTTATTCATAAAGCTTGTAACTAATTTAGGATGAACTATGGATTCGCACCTTGCACTGGAACATTAGCCTGTTGTGTGGCACTGTCCTTTGTAACAATAGTCAGAACTGAAGAATTTTTTCATCTGCAGGATGGACACAGACTCATTGCTTGAATCAGCTGATGTGATGAGGATAAATATTCAATTAAATTGTATGTTATGGACAAACTGCAGGAGATCAAATCATATTCTCATGTCTACCTAGAATTGGAAGCAAATGCATACTGTTAAAAATATTCAAAAATGTTGAGACACAACAGCAGGAGAGAAAAAAAAACACATCAGCTGCATTTGATGGAGATACAACACTACAGAGTGAATGTACAATCTGTTAAAGAATCAAGTGATAGAAAAAGAAGCACATCGAATCTTAATTTTCAATGGAATCAGATCCCAATTTTCCTGAACATTGGTGGTTTTCACCCAACCTCACTTTTCCAAAAACAAACTTTTCCCAGTCACTCAAACTTCATTAGCCATTCTTCCTCCCTTTTCCTACTCTTTCTTTACACTCCTACTTCCCTTGCACTACCCCTTCTGTTGCCGTATTCTCTTCCACTGATAGTATCGTTTCACATCTTTCTTCTGCCATTCCCACGGTAAGTTACACCAGTTCCCTAGTTACTCCCACTTCCATTGGCCATCTCTTCCCCATTTTTGCTTTCCAACTGGGGTGATGGGAGCTCCTGGCTTCTGTGCTGCTATTGGTCATCAGTGAATGATGAGATTGAGATGATCAATGCCCAATGTCTAATAGTGTATGTCTGTCATTGACCAATGCACCATGAATAGGGTGGTTTTTTCCCCCATACAGAGTGGAACGTTTTTTTTTTCTGTCTCTGTGTCACAGCGCTTAACCAAGCAGCCTCATCCCAAATAGGAAACACCTCACCTCAGAATCGGAAGCCCATGCATCTGTTTGTCCTTAAACTTTGCGAGGACAGTGACCACATTGTTCAATAATCCGTGTTCTATCCTTTTTTCTCTTTAGTATTTTAACTTATTTTCTAATGACAGTTGAGGTGAGATCAGACTAACTTCCCTTGCCATCAAAGTAGCATTTGATTCATGTAGCATCATTCACCCTCAGCAAACTGTGGGTAATGGAAATCAGAGGAGATTCTGTGCTAGTAATTTCCTCAATGAACAATGACACTTTACCCAGAGCTATTGGGAATGACAAGTAAACTCTGCCCTTGCTAGTGCCTTACAAAACCATGGATGGATTTGTTTTATTAATAATATCAAAATACATCAGTTTTCACAGTTTGGTCTAAAGTCTCAGAAAAGTAAGACCTTGCTGGTTGAGTGTCACCCCAATGAAATCAGAGCATTACAATAAGGTAACGATTCAGATTATCTTCAATCATTTACTTTCTGAGGACTGGTCGTGCGGTGTCGTTGCCACTGAGATCAACATTTTCTCTGTTCAACAGCATCACAACACATTGGCTCAAGGCTGCACCATTCCCCAATTCTACTTCATTCTCCAGCTCATTCACCATGCTTGCCAGATACATGAGGCCCACAAGATGGAATAACTTAGAGATGCCTATGAGCCTCTGAACCTGCCACCCCACCCATGCCCTGTAATCTGAGTCCAACCCCTCCCCCAAGCCCACCTCCTGTCGTGTATTCATCATCCGTCCTAACCTTCCAAGCTCTAATGCTGAATGTTCTGTACTCAGCAAAGGTCTCAGCTTTATCCCTCTGTGCCCCCAATTTAATGAATTTCAGGCACGACATAATGTTGAACTCCTCTTCCACCATCTTCTCCTCGGTGTCCATTTCTTTGGACAAGAGTCCACTCGCCATTCCATAGACCCTTCGCCCTGCACCAACACTCTCCCTCCACCTGGATCCATTCCTCTGGCATTTACTTGAACTCAATATGTTCACTGAGAACTTTCCATGTGAGTTTAGTTGTCTTAAATTCTCTGTATTCCCCCTCTCCCGATCCAACCTATCACCCTCTGAACAGACTGTACGCTGTATGCTTCAATCAACCCTGACTACGTTATTCAGCCTGTGCCGATAAGGAAGGTGCTGCTGCAGTCTGGTGGACTCACCTCTACATTTCAGAGGCTGAGTGCCAGCTCTCAGATACCTCCACATGTCACCTGCTGGTCCATAACTCTACCATGGCACATCAGGCTATTTTATTTACTAAATCTGGAGATTCCCACTCACTGGCCCACACCACCCCCCCCCCCCACACACCCCCACCTAACAGTCCCGAACCTGATGGCCCTCTGATAGCAGAGTTCGCTTTTATCTCCTCCTGAAAATCCACAAACAGAACTGCTCATGCAGACCCATTGCTTCAGCCTGCTCCTCCCATACAGAGGGGGTGCATGGATACATAGGTGGGCCCAAGTTATACCTGTTTCTTCATGGGGTACGTAGGTCATTCCATTTCCACTTCTATTCCAGCCCCCATCCAAAACTCTTTCTCCAATATGTAGATATTATCATCGCTGCTGCTCCTCTTTCTTGTCCAGAATTGGAAAAGTTCGTTGTTTCCAATTTGCACCTCTCCCTCACATTCACCTCTCTACCTCTGACTCCTCCCTTCCTTTACTAGATATCTCTGCTTCTATTTCTGAGGATAGACCGGTCACTGATATCCAGTGATAACCGACCAACTCCCACAGCTACCTGGAGTATACATCCTCACACCCTATTTCCTGCAAAGGCTCCATTCCATTCTCTCAGTTCCTCCGTCTCCACCACATTGCTTCTGATGATGTCAACTTCAAAAATGTGGCCTCTGATATGTCCAGCTTCTTCCTCAACCGAGAACTCCCCAGCACTGTTATTGACAGGGACCTCAACCAATTCCGACCGACCTCCTGCACTTCTACCTTCAGCATCTTTCTACCCTGCTGCAACAGCGTTAGAGTTTCCCTTATCCTTACCTACCATCCCAACAGCATTCACATGCAGAAGATCATCAGTTTGCATTCCCCCACCTCCAGCGAGATGCCAACACCAGACACATATTTGCCTCCTCTCCCCTTTCCGCCTTCTGAAGTGACCATTTCCTCCAGGACACCCTGGTCCACTCGTTATTCACTGCCCACACCTCCCCCCCACACACACACACCACCTCCCCCAGCCCCCACCACAGGTACACTTCACTTTCCCCTTCCGAAGCTGTTACACTTTCCCATTTACCTCCTCACTCGTCATTTTCTAAGGTCCAAACATACCTTCCAGGTGAAGCAGCATCCTACCAACATTTCCCACAATCCGGTCTACTACATTCGCTGCTCACATTGTGATCTGCTCTACATTGGGGAAACTAAAGGTAGACTGGGTGACCACTTCACTGAATATCCAAGCTGCACATATGCAAAAGACCCTGAGTTTCCTGCCAGTTTAATACCCCAACCTGTTCCCTGGCTAGTACCTCTGTGTCAGGCTTGCTACAGTGTTCCAGGACATTTCAACGCAAGCTGGAAGAACAACACCTCATTTTCCGCGGGCGGACCCTGCAGCCATTCAGACTCAAAATAATGGTCAATAATTTTAGGGACTGAACTCCTCAATGCCCCCTACCCAGACACCAGGCCTAGTTCTCACGTGGCTTTCCATTACTCACCCCCTATTGTTAGCTACTAACAGTTTTCATGAACAGTTATTCAGCTTCTGCTGTATATTAATCAACATTTTCAGGGATACCATCCGTTCTGAGGAAGGGCCACTGAATTAGAAACATTAATTCTGATTTCTCTGCACAGATGCTGCAGACCTTTTGCAGGAACTTCGGTTTTTGTTTCAACAATGTCTCACAATGTTTTTGTATCACAATGCAATACATCATGGATATTTGGAGCTCTGTCAAACATAGGAACTTTGTAATTTTTCATTTAATGTCCATAAACTAATATTCGAGATTCAACTGAGATAGCAACTTTACTTATATCGTTCAGATCAGTCAATTTGTCACAGTTCAGAAAGAAAAAGAAATCGATAGAGGGAAACTCAGCAGGTCTGGCACCCTCTGAGAAGGGATACACAGAATTAACATTTGATTTCAATATGACTTTTTCAGAACAGTGTCACATCATATTCGATATGTTAACTCTGTTTCTCTCTGCAGTTACTTCCTCATCTGTTGCGCTTCTACCATCATTTTCTGTTTGTATTTCATGTTTCCGTATCACTATATTTCATGTTTCTTGACTGGGCTACATGCTGAATTTGGTTATATATGGACAATGTAGTCCTTTCCTGTTCCTATTATAGTTGGTGTGTCTGTGACACCTGTGCTACGGCCAAAATCTGTTTCTTCTTTAAGATTCAAAGGAAAAAAGAATATTTTTTCTGATGATCCTGTAAATCTCAGGAACTCCACTTTGTTTGAAAAGACATTTTAGAGGCAGCTGAAATTTCATGAGATAATAGGAATAGATTATTTATGGTGGAGCACTCTGTGACCATGTTGAACAAACTTGTCTACCCTGTCTCCAAAGGTTTTGATTACATATCACAGAATTACTTACAGCAAAAGTGGATGGAACTCAACCCATTGTCTCTTCCAGCTTGGAATGACTATATCTATTGTTAGTCTCCTGTATTGTCCCCATTACCCTTCACATTTTGTTACGAGTGTCTGCTTTTTATTGTAAGTATCCTGCCAGATATGAACAATATGATAAATCTTAAACAAAAAGAAAATCAGAACTTAGAGGGCAAGCTCAGCAGGTCTGGCAGTATCTGTGAACAGAACTCAAAGTGAATGTTTCAGGCCCGGTGACCCTACTCGATCTGTATTCCCAATGATTAAATGGTGTGTATATAACATATAGTTCACTTTATCACGTTTAATATTATCCTTTTAGTTCACATTGTCATTCAGCATTGCATCACCCAAATGTTGGCTGTTTCCTTGTTTTGCATTAGATTTAATTCTGTCTGTCAGAAAGAGGGATGATGACTGGGGAATATCATTGTACTCCCCATGCAGTCTCCACAGGCACTGCTCCCATTCCGCCCTATCCCCCATCCAATATCATGTTCACTCGAACCTGACTCATTAATTCATAAGTCTAAATGAATACTTTCATTATAATTATCCCTTTTAGTTTTGGACAGATGCCAAAATGCGTAAAAAAATACGGTTTACATCAAATAAAACTGCATTTAGAAGTCTGTCAATTTATATAAATTAATTACTGAAGCATATTCCCTATGGAAGTTCAAAAGTTGACTTATTAGAGCAGTGAGAGGAATATTCAGAGAAGTCCACACTTCCTGTCTATGTTCAGGGCGGTTGTGCCCAGTAACAGTCTGTTCGCTGGCGTTTGGTCCCGTGGAGGAGAGATCAGCACAGTCACAACATCCTGATTGTGATTGTTTTGGTAGGGGGCGGGGGGGTGGAAGGATTTTTGGAGAGATGGTTGCAACATAGTAAACGGACAACAGAGCAGAATCATGTAGCCTACGAAAAGAAAATATTCTTATTCTCCCTCACAACTGACTTCACTAGAGCAATTGATGATGGGAGATGTGACCAATAGTCAGAAATGTCAACATGTTGTCCAGTCCAGATATAATGTGAACTGACTGTGCTGTATTGAAAGCTGGGACTGTTTGCTCTGACCATGATTGATGTCAGTCTCGGTGCAATGTAACTGTGTCACTGGAGGGTTTCTCTCTCCTATTAGTAAGCGCTTCATTCAGTGCGCTAACCCACTGCAGTAACAGATGCGTCAGCTCCAACAGTAACAGAGATCAACAGCTGCATGGATCTGAATCTGAGAATAACGGACTGGAACATTGCAACAATGGAGAGGAAGTTTTCCTTGAGTCTTTTCAAGATTTCCCCCTCTTGGGGATTTCTACAATATCGGATATCAGCAGTGCTGATGGCTGTTCTGGGCGGGGTGAAGGGTGTGCTACTAACTATTCTCGCTATTGTTGGCGTTCTCTACCTCTGTCCATTCATTAATCCAATAAACAAGTTTGAACTTCATTGCAATTTCTGTTACCTATATTTGTCAGAGGAAGAAACTATTGCCTTCAGTTTCAATTCAGTCTCCATTCATTACCCATGAATTGAAGACCCCTCCCTCACAAACATCTGCGAACAAAGCTGTGCACAATCACGAGATCCCTTTTTGCCTTGAACTGACTTATGTCTCGTGTTCTCTCTGTCACCAAACCTGTCCACTCCCAGCTCCTCATATCCACAATCTTCATCTCTGTGTCAGTGCTGTTGCTGAGCAAACCATTGGCTGTACGTTGCTAAAATTCAGACTAAAGATTTCAAGCTCTCTTCTGACCACTTTCCCAATTACAAATATCTCAATCACAAACTTGCTCTTGTCGCGTTACTTCATGATTAGGACAATGCATGAATGTAGGAATGTCGCTGAACGTAATTCAGAGCAAAATTTATTGAACGAAAGATAATGCTTCAAATGATTTGTTTCAAAATAAAAATGATAAGAATTGGAATAAAACTGAATTTCACGAAAACCAAATATAAAAGCAACATTTTGTCTGAAAACCTTCATCTTTCACTGATCACCTTCGGTAAAGAAATCTAGTGTTATTACCCAGTCTGGGTTAATTGTGACTTGAGATCCATGGCAATCTGCTTAACTTTATATTGGCTTGTGGAATGGCCTCAGAGTCAGGGCAATGAGTGATTGTCCCAAATGCTGCCCTTGGCAGAGATACCAACATCCCACGAATTAATAAAATTGAAGGTGAAATCAAATAAAGGATGATGCTCTAAATCTGAAATTATAGAAAGAAATGCAAAGAAACGAACAGAAAGTGCTGGGGAACGTTCCTGAACTGAAAGCAGCTGGAAAGGGTGTGATTAATACCGTTGACAGGGAAGTCTGCTTTGAAGGGAAGGAGGGATCAATAGAGAAAGAGAGATATAGAAGAAAAACAGCAAACAAAGAGAGTGATGATCAGCTGGGCTGGAGATTTAATGTGAGATTCACCTCATCTATTTTTCGGCTTTCCCATCTTCCTGAATATCACGCCCTTGTAAATACAGGTATCCCCTACTTTCCAAAGTTCGCTTTTCGCCACTTCCCTTTCCGACTGACTTACATTATGACATTGTTTCGCTAACCAAAAATAAATCCGAACAGGATTTTCACTTTTACGAAGAAAGCCGAAATTTTCCCAGATAAATTAGTCCTACTGCACTTTACACCATATCAGCTTGAAAACGGTTTCGTAGGAACACTCAACTTACAAATACTGAGGGAAACCTGTATATATCTAAGATCATGTTTAAAGCGATTTGATTCCCTCTGGCTGTCCTCCCTAAGTGTGGTCATCTTCGTATATTCATTAATTACATAGGGTCTCTCTGACTGGGGCAGCATGAGTTCATTTTTCCAGTTGCCCTTGAGAAGACCTTGAGCCAATGCAGTCCACGTGTTTGATCTGATTTGGTTTCGTTTATTTTCGTCAAATGTACAATGGAAAGGTTTGTTTTTATTGTAATGCAGGCACATGACAGTAAACAAGAAAACAGAGATCACAGGGTCCTTGGACAGAGTAGGGCATACAATGGTTACAGCTTCACAGGAGGTGTGCAAAGTAAGATCGACATTAGCAAGATTAATATTATTTAAAAAGTGAGACATGTCAATTTGTCAGTCTAATAATGGTAGGGAAGGAAGTGTTCCTGAGCATGCTGGTCCATGTTTTCAAACTTCTGTGTCTCCTCCCTGTTGGAAGAGTTTGTAGGATATCATTCCTGTTTTGGGGGCGATCTTTGATGTTGCCAGCCTTTCTGCGACAATGACAAGTACAAATGGGCGAAAGATTGTCTTCTGTGATGGTTTGGACTGTGCACAAAACCGTCTGTAGTTTCTTATGGTCCTAGGCAGAGCAGTTACCATGTCAGGTCATTATGCACCCGAACAGAATGCTTTGAGTTGCCGGTATGCAGAGCACTGTGAGCCGAGCGGTTTCAAAATAGTTAGATGCAATAATTGGCTGTTAAATGGATACCCACGTTCTGGTTGCTGTTTTGACAACAATTGAAATTTAACTGATAATTTTAAATTATGTCCTCCATACCAAAACTTTGTTGAATGCATTGTATTGCCAACATCGAACCAATGAACCATTCACCTGCTTCAAACGAATATAGAAGCCATTACCATCACCACGAAGGACAAAGAAACAGAAACAAAGGGAAGGAGGGAGAACGCAGCGAGCGAAACAGATGGACAGTCAGTCAAGAGAGAAAGGAAACAAAACAAGGAAACAAACAGTTGCATGTGCAGGGAGAAGGGAAGATAATACGTTCAGGGAAAGTAACAGAAGACAGGGAAAAGGAAAAACACAGGGAAATAGGCAGTGTGAGAGAAACAGTGAGAGACAAAGTTCACAGGGAGCTGGGGATAGTGTCAAGGGGAACTGGGGAATGGGAGGACCTGGGGGTGAGGACCGGAGAAACCTGATCGTGAGCACTGGAGGGAGCTGGGGGTAGGGAGGTGAGGATTTATTTTGTCCTGTGCCAAAATATCCAGGAAGATCAAGGTAAGCATGGATGTACTGAACGATGGCTGTAAAACATGTCTGAGAGGCATTTAGGTTACGCTGCACAGGGCGTGCGCTAGGCGAGGTCAATATGAACAAAATCAGCATTATCTGAGATTAGAGAGCCCATTCATCAGGCTAATGACAGCCAGGAAGAAGCTGTTCCTGAACTTGCTGCTCTGTGTGTTCAAGCGTCTGTATCTTTTAGCCTGATGGAAGAGGTTGTGGGAGATCTTTACAGGCATATGATGTGTCTTGGTAATGTTAGAACAAAGAACATTGCAGTACAGGAACAGGCCATTCGGCGGTCCAAGCCTGCGACGATCCAAATCCTCCATCTCAACCTAAAGGTCTGTATCCCTATGCTCCCTGCCCATTCATGTATATTTCTCAAAACATCTTAAATGGAGCACCACTGGTTACAGTTCTCCATTTTGAGAAACTACCTTCCCCAATTACGCTCTGTCCCCTCTTGCCAATTAAATTCTTTATCCATGTAGCTAGCACACCCTGGACACCATGTGACTTCACTTTCTCCATTACCCGACCATGGGAAATCTTATCAATCGTCTTTCTGACGTCCATGTACATGACATCTACAGCCCCTCCCTCATCAATAACTTTGTCACTTCCTCAAATAATTCTATTAAGTTGGTAAGACATGACCTTCCCTGCACTAAATCATATTGCCTATCACTGATAAGACCATTTTCATTCAAATGAGAATAGAACCTATCCCTCAGTATCTTCTTTCGCAGCTTCCCTACCCCAGACGTCAGGCTCACCGGTCTATAATTAACGGGATTATTCATGCTAACCTTCTTAAACAAGGAGATTAGAAACTTTCCAGTCCTCTGGGACCTCAGTTGTGTTCAAGGATGTTACAAAGATATCTGTTAAGGCCCTAGTTATTTCCTCTCTCTCTTCCCTCAGTAATCTTGGACAGATGTTGGCAGCCTTTCTACGGCAACGAGCCGTGTAAATCGAGTCAATGGTTGAGAGTTTGGAGTCCGTCATAGTCTGCGCTGTGAACACAATCTTCTGTAATATCTGACGGACTTGGGCAGAGTGTTGCCGTACCAGGCCATTATGCACCCGGACAGTATGTTCACAATAGTGCATCTGTAGAAGTAGTGCATATTAAATATCCTGAGCCAAGTGAGGAAGGAGAGACGTTTTTGAAACATCTTGACTGTCACACCTATGTGAGAAGTCCCGGGTAGGTTGCCAGTTAACATCACTCCGAGGG